>NC_079893.1:22921910-22924012 GCF_024868665.1 Triplophysa rosa | reverse complement strand
TGTGTGTGTGTGTGTGTGTGTGTGTGTGTGTTCATGTTTGTATATCCCGGTGGGGACCTAAACCTGAATACACACCAACACATGGGGACTCGTGTCACCGTGGGGACCAAAATTGAGGTCCCCACGGGCAAAAAAGCTTATAAATTGTACAGAACAATATTTTTTACAAATCTAAAAATGCAAAAAGTGTTCTATGATCTTTAGGTTTAGGGTTAGGGATAGGGGATAGAATATACAGTTTGTACAGTATAAAAAACATTACGCCTATGGACTGTCCCCACGGGGATAGTCAACCGAAGTCTGTGTGTGTGTGTGTGTGTGTGTGTGTGTGTGTGTGCGTGCGTGCGTGCGTGCGTGCGTGCGTGCGTGCGTGCGTGCGTGCGTGCGTGTGAGTGAGAGAGAGAGAGAGAGAGAGAGAGAGAGAGAGAGAGATCTGCAGTTTATCTGTGTATTCGTGCACTTACATGAATGTATATGGTCCAAGGAGTTTAAAGGGAGTATTTACAATGAATGTATTCGTGTGTTTGTGTCTAGTGTCATGTGATTTCTGACGGGCGTGCCTTAAAGTGTATTATGTTGTCTATTAGTGCACTTTGAAAAAGAAACATCAGTGTTTACTGACCATTGCATGTATGAAAAATTGAATGTTTACATGCTCCTGCAAATGTGTGTGTGTTCTGTACTTGTAGTCTGTCTGTTTGCGTGTGAGGTAGTGCGTGTGTATGTGTGTGCGTAAGCATGTGTGTGAGGGATGAGAGTGGGGGAAGGGTGTGTTTAGATGTGTGCGTCAGAGGTTTGTGTGTAAGTGTGATCCAGAAATCCAGAGCAGTCTAAATGAGAATTCATCAATTTGAATATTATTTCCGACCGCACGTGGATATCTCTGGATCGGTTCTATTCTTAATTGAAATATGAATTCAGATATTAAATAGTACATTAATTCTTTGTGTTGTAAAAATTGGATGTGTGTGTTTGTGTTTTTTATTTCATATTTATCAACATCAGTAATGTCAAACTAACGTTATCCGACGACGCAGCTAACGGTAAAAACACTGCATTACTTAGCCACGAAAAACACTGGCGAAATCAAATGACGCATATACAACGTTGTTATTTGACCAAAGTTAGTCAGAAAAACAATAAAAGTGATATTGTGAAAATGTTTATCTGTCATAAACATACTGGAGATAGAACTGTCCACATCGACAGATGAGTACAATCAACTTTGCTAGTTCGCTTAGAAACAGACCCCCCTTCGCCCAACATATACTAGAGGTTGCGACCACTTCTTCTAAGGGGAGTTTGGTTACCGGTTTTTTCATAGTTCAACTCATTAAAACTAATTTTCAAACAGTAACGAACCGGGTAACATTTCGTGAGAACATACGTTTGTCAAATAAAAATCACAACAGCTTCAAAACTTATTTCCCCAAATTAGTCATTTTTGACTGCGCGTCCTCCTCCCGCGTGTGCGTGAATGGAAGCGTCCGAAAGAACCTGTATACTGAGTGAGCGCAAAGCGAACAGTGCGCGTGAGAAGCAAGCGAACACATCACCGGGAATGGCGGAGATCGTTCGCTCGCTCTTTGATTACCGGGAGCCGCCGACGCTGGACAGCGACGGAGAGAGCAGCAAGCCGCCGCTGCCGCGAGGGTGAGAGAGTAAACAGACTACATAAAAACTAACATTTCAAGAGACGACACAAAGTTTTAGGCTTGGAACCGTCTGCCACATTTTGTTATGACAAAATTATCTAAAAGGCTAAAGTTTGTTATTTGTTTATGCTGAGATTAAGATAAACAAAGCTAAATTATTAAAATGTGTATTTTTGTATTTGTATAACAAAGCTGTATTTTATTTATTCACATATAAAGTTAAATTGGTCTTTATGAATTATCATTCTGTTTGTTATGAGATGAATCAGGTGTGTGTGAGTCTCATGTAAATGACACTCAGCTGTCAGTCTAACAGATTCATATTTTTTCATACTGTAACGTTAGATGCGTTTAAACTGTAATGAAATTGCAGATGCGTTTAAAATCAAGATGAAACTCTGAAAAAACGTCTGCCTGTGTTTGTGTACGTGCGTGCGTGCGTGCGTG
>NC_079893.1:22920442-22921633 GCF_024868665.1 Triplophysa rosa | reverse complement strand
GTGTGTGTGTGTGTGTGTGTGTGTGTGTGTGTGTGTGAGAGAGAGAGAGAGAGAGAGAGAGACTGTGAGTGTGTGAGAGAGAGTTTCTGCTTGTGTGTCAGAGGGAAAGTACGTGTTTATGAGAGTATGTGTGTGTGTGTGAGAGAGTTCGTGCTAGTGTGTGTGTGTCAGAGGGAGAGTGTGTGTGAGAGAGATAGAGAGTGTGTGTGCTAGTGTGTGTGTCCGAGAGTGTGCGTGTTAGTGCAAATGGGAGGAGGGACAGAGTAGAGCGTGAGAGAGAGAAACAAGTACAGTGTGTGTGTTTGCATGTGTATGTGTGTGTGAGAGAGAGACTGTGTGCTCAGTGTGTGTATGTGAGGGAGAGCATGCGGGAGGGAGGGAGGGAGGGAGTGTGTGCGTGACAAAGACAGACACAATGGTGTGTGTGACAGAATGAGTGTGTGGCTGTATTTGAGAGTAGATAAAAGGTGGTGTGTGTGGAGTGTTTGAAAGAGGTGTGTACGTGGGGGTCAGGTTGTGCCTTGTGGGACCAAATTTAGCGAAAATGACAGCAAAACCTTAACTCCCTTACATTGTGGGGTCAAGCTGACGATCCTCATGAGGAAAACAGATGATTTAACATTTATTATATAAATATATAACTTATAAAATAATGCAATAATTAAGCACTGGTTGGAAAAAGTCAACGGAAGTCACTGCCGTACAAGCATGGTTTGTGTATGTGTGTTGGGGGATACAGATTGTCAATCCTAAATTTGCTTATATTGTGGGGACCAGTCAATGTACCCGCTGAAAAACACAGCCCTAAAATATACTCAATAATGAATATTATGGTCAGAGAACAGAAAACATCATAAGCTCAGTATTAAAACAATAGAAGTCACTGGAAAGTTCCCACCATGATAAAAACAAACAAACATGTGTTTTTTTGGGTGGAGTGGACCATGTAAAAGGCATTCTAGTCAAGGTGAGTCAGGTGTAACGTGTGTAAATGTAAGAAAATGTAAATTTAAATTGGCTCATATGTGGAGAGAGAGAGAGACTGCGTGACGCATGTTGACGTGTGTGTTTGCATGAAATAAGTACATGAGAGACAGGGGAAGTGTGTTTGAGACAGTGTAGGGGAGGGGTGTGTGTGTGAGACAGAGAGAGAGAGAGAGAGAGAGAGAGAGAGAGAGAGAGAGAGAGAGA
>NC_079893.1:22700705-22918303 GCF_024868665.1 Triplophysa rosa | reverse complement strand
AGAGAGAGAGAGAGAGAGAGAGAGAGAGAGAGAGAGAGAGAACGAGCGGGCGGGCGGGAGGGAGGGAGGGAAAGACAGAAAACAGCAACATTTAGGTCTGTGTGTATGTGTTTATGGGTAACCAATGAGAGTTAGGTGTATGTTTAATGTATAAAGCCAGTGGATAACTGAAAGTGTGTGTGTGTTTCAGTCTTGTTGTCATAAATGTTTTTGGAGGGGAGAGCTGGATGAACAGGTAGTATGGGTGTTCGTGAGAGCATACTATATACAGTATACAGAGAGAGAAAGAGTTTTGTTCAACAAACACTTTGACTTCTACTGAGAAGAATTTTATTATAGGTTGCTCATTCATCATATATGATAGGTCATGCAACTCAAAATTCTCAGTTGTATGGTCAACTGTATTTTTTTAGGTGATTTCCATGAAATTCTTTAGGTGGAATAAAATTGACCCCAGGGAAAAACATCAGAATCAAATTGCTCTGATAATTTTGTATTGAAAAAAGTAGATGTTAAGATCTCTTTTTTGTTATTCCAGACTTTGTTATCTTGGCAAATCAAAGACGTGTAAGATCTCAGAAAATCTAGAGGAGACTCTTGTGCGACTACTGGGGCGTTTTCTGGGGAACATACGATTTTTAATTTATTCTCAGTTTAGTCTCATTATTGTCTAGGAGAAATCACTGATCTTGATGACACCTGATGTGTGATGATTTGTGTTCCTTTCTATGGAAAGCTGCTTAAGTGTGGTAAAGTCACATTAATCTGATGTTAGTGTGCTCACATGATGTGAGTGAGTAAACGTTGGTATTGTGTGAAAATAAGCGGTTTGACTGACAGATTTGTGAGACAAAAAAGTGTGTGTCTGTTTAAGAAAAAGACAGAGAGAGTATGTTGTGACGAAAAAGCGATGGGGAGGGTGTGTGTGAGAGAGAGAGAGAGAGAGAGAGAGAGAGGGAGAGGAACAGAGCAAGAGAGAGGAGGGAGGCTGAGTGTGTGTAAGCAAGGCAAAGTCTAGTGTGTGTATGTCTGAGAGAGAGAGAGGGGGGAACAGATGATGGGAGGGAGTGTGTGCGTGAGAGGCAGCAGAGAGAAGGGAAAATGGTGAGGAAATGTGTGTGTGTGTGTGTGTGTACGTGCACGTGTGTGTGTGAGCGTATGTGTGCGTGTGTGTGTGTATGCGTGCGCATGCTTGCAGGTTTGAAACTGAAAGAGAAGGGGAGGGAGAGAGTGTGTGTCTTGGAAACAGAGAGAAGGCTCAGTGTGTGTGTGTGTGCACGCGTGTGTGTGCGTGTTTAGGTTTGTGTGTGTCTGAGAGGTGTGTGTGTGTGCGTGTTTGTTCTAGTGGTTGAGCGAGATGGGGAGGGTGAGTGTATGTGTGCTCATGAGGCAAAGAGGACGTGTGTGTGTGTGTGTGTGTGTGTGTGTGTGTGTGTGTGTGTGTGTGTGTGTGTTTGAGCGAGAGTGTGTATATGTGTGTGTTTGAGAGATAAAGGAAGGAGTGTGTTTGTAACTGAGATTCTGTGTGTGACTGTTTATGTGTTTAGATCTGTGTGTGTGTGTGTGTGCGTGTGCGTGTTGTGTGTGCGTGCGTGCGTGCGTGCGTGCGTGCGTGCGTGTGTGTGTGTGTGTGTGTGTGTGTGTGTGTGTGTGCGTGCGCGCATGTGTGTGTGCGTATGTGTGTGTCTCTGTGTGTTTGTTCTAGTGGCTTACTGTGGAGGGGAGGGAGAGTGTGTTTGTGTTCTAGACTAGAGGCAGAGAGAGAGAGGGCGGGTGTGTGTGTTGTGTTGTGTTGTGTTGTGTTGTGTATGTCCGTGTGTTTTAGAGAGAGAGCAGGGTGTGTGTGTGAGAGTGAACTAAACACAGAAAAAGAAGGTTGTGTGACTGAGAGACAGCGTATTTGTGTTTTTGTGAGTGTGTGACTGTTTTTTGTGTTTCTGTGAAAAATACACAAACAAGTGTATGTGTGTGTGTGTGTGTGCGTGTGTGTGTGTGTGTGTGTTGAAGACAGTGGAAAAGAGAGAGTTTATGCATCTACTTTGTTTATGAAAGAGGAAGGGAGTTTGTGTGTGTGTGAAAACACAGAGAGTAGGCGGATATGTTATATGTTTGAGGAGGAAGACTGTAGATTGTGTGTCTGTGTGTGTGATTTGTGATGTGAGACTGAATAAAGCAGAGTGTGTTTAGTGTTCTGAACAAAGGCGAGTGTGTGTTGATTGTGTGAGTCTGTGTATATCTATATGGACCGAGAGTCAGCCTGTGTATGTTTACATTATTCAAACGTGTGTGTGTTGTGAGAGAGAGACGGGTATGTGTTATGTGTGATAGTGAGCATCAGAGAGAATGCATTTGCGTGTTTGTTGTTTGTGTGTATGTGTGGAGATATAGATGTGTGTGTGTGTGTGTGTAGGAGAGACAGGAGAATATGAGACTGCGTTTGGTTATTTGAGAGAACGTGAGTGAGAAAGTGTGTGTGCTCTTTAGTAAGCATGTGTGCGTGTGTGCATGTGAGCCGAGAAGGGGGAGGGGTGAGTGTGTGTGTGAGCATGTCAGCTCAGCTGAAGAGAGGATATTTGTGAGTGAATGTGTCTGGGTGTGTGTGTTTGTGCGTGCATGAAGGCTTTTAAAGGGTAGGATGTGTTTGTATGTGTGTGCGTGTTAATGTGTCCTTGTGCATATGTGTGTCTCTCTGCCTGCACATGTGTGTTTTTGATTGTTTGTGTGGGGGTTTGAGTGGAATGGGATTTTGTGTGTGTGCGTGTGTGCGTGCGTGCGTGTGTGTGAGACAGAGAGAGAGAAAGAAAAAAACCTGAAAATTAGAGATAAACAGTCAAGATACACAAATGACCAAAAGGGAAACAGATCTAGGCGTGTGGAATGAGGAGAGATTAAAAGCATGCCGTTTCCAGTGTATTGACTTGTGGAATGAGTTACACAAGTGTCTATGTGTACATATTTATCAATACTTTAAGGAATTTTGTCCCAAGAAGTTGGCTAAATTGACAAATTTGCTTTGAGGATATTTGGGATGTCTTAATTGATACCAAAACATATAAAGTAAATCATATATATTTTTTAATTTTCAAAATGCAAAACATTGAGGTGTGATTTAGCATATATCCATTAAGATAAGGTTTTAAAAAAACATTTTCTATTTAAGAGAATAGTGGAATCAATCCAAAAAATACAACAATACAGAGGAATGATATCTTTAGGATTACTTTCAGAGCAGTTTTTTCTAGCTGCTAAACCATGAAACAGGCAATCATAATCCAGTAAAATTTAAAGGGATCACACATTTAAAACAGAAAACTGCAGTATGCAAGCTTAGAAAAACCAATGTTATCACCCATTGGTGTTGAAGCTAATATATTCTTATCGTTCTTGATGCGAACAGTAATTGGGTCATTCTCACGAAACCACTGAAACATCATGGCAGTAAAGATTTGATTGATAAAACATACAATTCGGTAACACAAAAAATGATCATAATAAAGATAATTGTGTTCTCTACCTGGGACAAAACATTATTTTGACATAGGAATTAATGATTTATGTATTTTATTGCTTTTTTTGCCGAAATTCTCATAACTGTAACACATCCTGACTGTCTGAGTGCATTACATGTTATATGTAATTTAAACAGAGTAAAATTTAAATATTGTGAAAAAATTTGGATGTTCTACTAGATGTTCTCAAATTACAAAAAAATGACAAAAAATGATTGACAGAATATTCTTTTTTAATAAAAATAAAGAAATAGTGGAAGAAAGAAGTGTCCATGACTGATATTCTCATCCTCCGTAACGTTTTTAAAGACTGTATAAACACACACAAATATATTTACATAAAGTTAGATTTTATGTGAAGAAACGCATCTACTCTAGTACCTTTTAAATAGCTAACAAGTTAACAAATTACTTTGCAACGTTTCTAGTTAAAAACTTAATTCTCATTACCGAATCCGATATAGGTAGTTTCCACATTTAAATACATTTTACATGTATAATATTCTATTAAAATATAATTCATTAATGTCTTATTATGTATGATAATAAAAACTTGCTTAGGCATCATTGCTTCACTTGTTTTTTGCAAAACATGCTATGAGATTGACAGTTTTAAATGGTTATGGTAATAAGAATTTTTAAGGCCTTTTTTGTCAATTTTGTTTTAAAATTGTGTTAAATTGTCAGTATTTTTTTTAAATTAATGCCTTTAATCATATCATATCTTGTTTTAAATGAATATTAATGAAATTTGTTGTTACAAGTGATTTTAAGAAAATCATGTTTGACATCTTGAAACCAAGATTTCATGAGAATTACCCAATTATAATTAGCCCTATAATATGTCTATATAGCTCTATAATATGTCTTAAGTATACGTGTGTCTAATAAAGTTCAATAAAACGGAAGGAAAGAGGCGGGAACCGGCGAACATTCAAAACATTTAATCAAAAATAAATAAATAATAAACAGCAGTAAAACAAACATAAACTAAACTTAGCATTTCCGGGCCCAGTCCTCTCTCGTCGGCAGTCCTGCCGCTCGTCCTCTTATGCTCCCGAGCTCCCCCGTGAGGCATGCGGGACCGGTGCGCGTACAGCTGATACTCATTATCACTCACGCCACCGGCCCCGCCTTCCTGCCCCACGGCTCTCATCCCGTCTTCCTCGCTACATACCCCCATCGCCCTTCACAGGCCAGGGGTACCACCGCGCATGTGCCTACTTCCCCCCCCCGGGGGACCCCCCTTGAGAGCCCCAGCACCTGGGGGTACGCACCGACGAGACGAGAGAATGGAGCCCCGGCTCAACCAGCCGAGAGGCTCTTCCTCGCGGTGCCATGCGGTGGTACTGGACGCTCCCTCACTCCTCCTCCGCCCCCTGGCGGCCGGCGATGGCTCCTCCGGATGAGGGCAGCCAGCAGGAAGTCCCCCTGCTTCCTGCTCCTCCCCTACACGGCGGATGGCAGCAGGCTCCGGCCCATGGCAAGCGGGGCTGACTCCTCCGCTCCCTCCCGGAAGGCAGCCACCCCACCTCAGACCCAGGGGCACGGCAGCGATGTCCTCGTGTCCTGGCGGCCGACGGTGGCTCCTCCGCCTGAGGGCAGCCGGTAGTAGGTCCCCCGCTTCCTGCTCCTCCCCGATTCGGCAGACGGTAGCAGGCTCCAGCCCACGGCAAGCGGGGCTGAACTCTCCACTCCCTTGCGGACTGCAGCCACCCCACCTCAGACCCAGGATACGCCGCGAGGTCTTCGCCCCGTCTGGGCACACGCGCCAGCACCACCGCCTCGGGCAGCGAGGACGAGAGAAGTCCGCGAGCGGCTGCCCTTCGGCACCGCGATCCCCCTCAGTGGCGAGGACTCTTTAACAGCATGTCCCTCCTTCCTCCCGGGTTTCGGCACCACTCTAATAAAGCTCAATAAAACAAAAGGAAGGAGGCGGGAACCGGCGAACATTCAAAACATTTAATCAAAAATAAATAAATAATAAACAGCAGTAAAACAGGCCGGCAGCCCCTCACGGATGACTGCCGGCCACACAAACATAAACAAAAATTAGCATTTCCGGGCCCGGTCCTCTCTCGTCGGCAGTCCTGCCGCTCGTCCTCTTATGCTCCCGAGCTCCCCCGGGAGGCATGCGGGACCGGTGCGCGTACAGCTGTCAGCTGATACTCATTATCACTCACGCCACCGGCCCCGCATTCCTGCCCCACGGCTCTCGTCCCGCCTTCCTCGCTACAGTGTGGGTTACAGTAATGCGGGAAAGAATACAGTTTTATTGGACTTAACATCAGTGTCATTTGCGCATGTTCTCATAGACCTTGGTAAACACCTGGGTAAACCATACAACAATAACAGGAGAAAGCTGCAAACGAGCATGTGTGTGTCATTACAATCCTGTTATTTATTTATCTGATTATTTATGTTAAATATTTCCCAATAGTCCTGCACTGATTTCACAGCAGCTGTCACAATGGAACTCAATCTGTATTTCAAAACACAGACAACCCAGTTGGAAAACCCAACAACTAGTCAAGTAGCCTATCATATAAAAGCCCTGTATAATTAAGGTTCACCAGACCCCAATCGGTCGTGTTTCTTAGGGGCCGTTGACACGGCTCACAAACAGCTAGATGGAGCGCAACAGAATGGAACAGAGGATCTAGCATTTGTATAAGTTCAACTTTTTTTACACAAGTCCATTTAAAAACGCAACACTCAAAAAATAGACAAAAAGCAACAGCCAAAGATTTTCACAAGATATAGAGATGAACATGTGAACATGTTTGCCTTTGTGGCCGCACACACACACGCACGCGGACAACACACAGTCTCTTAGGTCCAGATGGAGGGTCGGCCAGATCAATATCCAGTCGGCAAGGATGGGTCTTATCACAGCTCAATGAATACGTCAGACACGTACACACACTGAACACATCTGTAACCAAGAGACTGTGCACATCTCCACACTTGTCTATTTAAGCATTCACAGTTACATCTGTAGAAAACTGGGCTTTGGCTTTTATACACCGCTCTATTAATAACAGCTAAATACACCCTCACACACAAACCCACACGTGCTTACTCTCGTTTGAAGCATCACTGTTATTGTTGTCCATAGTTGGAGGTTTGAGTAAACCCCAAACTTTGATACGGAAATGGCCTTTTTGTGTATGAACCTGAACCATATCTCAAATTGCGAGATGTTTGCTATTGCTTTTGTGATTTGAATTTTGCCAGTGGATGAAAAATAGGAAAAAAATCCAATGGATAGGCTCTCTGGAAGGCCGACAACCCTTTGTCCCACTAACACAATGCTCTACAGGAACACAGATCTAATAGATGTTTGCTTGAATTTTTGAACCTCATTTGTATATCCATCACTGAAATGCTCTGATGGTCGCATAAAGATTTAGACAATTAAGGTATGGAACATTCTTTGCTGTTTTTGGTAACAGTCTCTGCCAAGGATATTTAAGACTAAAATCAAACATGTTTTCCTGACACATTTGTATTATTTATCTACTAAGAAAAGAGTGGGGTTTATTGATTGATTCGTGACATAGTTTACATTGATCCAATGATGTGACCAGTATATCGATTCATCTGTGTGATATATGTTTTCTACTCATGGAGTCCGTTTAATGAACGTCCGTTTAATGTGTGTTTGATGTAGACGTGGATGTGGAAGAAAAAGGAAGGGGACGCCAGTGAAGGTGTGCGACCGAGTCTTTGCTACAGAGGATGAGGAGGAGAGCACGTTGGAGCACAGCTACGGACCGGAGAAAGGTAAAACATTTGTTTTGTGACATTTTGTCACTTTTGTAGAGAGCGTTTACACCGACAGCGATTTGCCAATTTGAGGTGACGGCAGTTTATCAGTTTGTCCAAATTGAGGAGTTTGAGTATGTGAATTTGTATGTGGATGAGTGTTAAATTTTTATTCGTGTGTTTCAGGTGATAGTAAGGAAACACACAACAGAGAGAGAGCGCCTGCTACTGACGGGCCGTACTATGAAACACAATCTGCTCAGCTGTGGTGAGTGTGAGATTGTGTGTGTGTGTGGTCGGGTTAGAATACGCCACGTGTGTGTGTGTGCATATCCACGCTTGGAGGAGATAGTAATGATTATTGTGTGTGCGTGTGTTGTGTGGTCGAGATACTGTTTTGTGTTTGTGGAGTTGGGGGATTACTGGAATGCAAGCTGCGTGTGTTTATTGCAGAGTGTTTATTATCTTAGAGCGAGGGATGGAATGCATGTGTGTTTATCGCAGTGTGTAGCTGGGTTTGAGAGTGTGTGGTTGTATGTTTATTGCTGTGTTTAGCGATAGCACTGACAGAACTCTGTGTACATGGAGTCAGATGGGTTATGTGTATACATGTGTTTATCATGACAGAGATGTGTGTGGGGAACCAAGTGTATTTAATTATGAATTAAAATAAATACAAATTAAAAATGTTGTCCTCATTTACGTACTTCTTTGGCTTTTCAATGCAGCATTATTTTGTTTTTGTATGAATCATTTTGTTTTTAATAGAGGAAAGACACTAATACTGTGTTAGACAAGAATAGGGATGAGTAAATGATGACAATGTTTCATTACAAATGATAAGCGCATATAGTAAATAAACATTTAAGTGTGCTTGTAGTAGCCTGTATATTAGCATTTAAACATGTAAAAGCATGTGACATAAAGTTCACTTTCTTAAGACTTTTTATTAGTCATGGTATGAGTTTACATCAAATGGACCACTCTGATTTGTCATTTGAGAAGTTAATGTGTTATTAACATTAATTATGAAAGGCGTGGGAGAATGACTGTAACATACATAGGATTTGCATTAGTGTGCCGCTCTATGTGTTTGTATTTGTTTCGCTGTCTCATGTTGTTTTCTCTCATGCAGTGCAGGTGAGATGGGTGAAGAGGGCACTAGCGGAGGAAGGGGAGCTGTGTCGTACCCCCTGCCGCCGAACTGCCGCATTCGTGAGGTGCATTGTGGCAATCAAGTGCGACTGATCGTTATAGCGATCCGTGACATCGCTAAGGGGGAGGAGATCACAGTGGACTACAGTTTAACAGAGTGGGGAGAAAATGCTGCGGTAGGTGTAACCATGACAATGGCTAGCACATCTGAGCTCCATTTGCACATAGGTGATACTAATAATATGCAAATTGTTGACAGTGATGAAGCTGCTTTAGATGTTTGTGACATGAATTTAAATGCATGGTATTACATTTTTTTGTTTAGGGCACTGTATAGTTAGACTGTACAGTTAAAAGCATGCTTTTGTAAAGATGTTGTCCTCTCCTCCCCCCAGGGTTTCCATAGCACTGTGCCGTCAAATAGCTTGGAGTGCAGCTCTGACCACGAAAACCAAGTTAAGAAGCTAAAGGTATGAAATATTTTTTTACATTAAAAACACTCATAGGCCATAGGCCATACACTGAAAAATAGTTTGTTCAACTTAGATTAACTTATATTAAGAAAAAAACAATTCCACACAATTGGTTTAGGTCTGTACAACAACAACCAACTTGAAAATGTTAAATTCCTGCATCATAACTAGCAATAGCACATCACTCTAAAAAAGTTTGTTCAGTGAACTTAAAATAAGGAAAACTTCCACACAATTAGTTTAGATCTGAACAACAAATATGAAACAAGTTAATTTAAACAAATAATGTTTTGTTAAACCAACAAATTTAAGTTCCTGTGTTAAGTTCCTGAATTATCAAAAACATATTGACAAGCTAAACACAGTGACTATATATGACACACAACTGATCATCTCTCTCGTAATGAATCAGAATCAGAAAGAGCTTTATTGCCAAGTATATTTGCACATACAAGGAATTTGATTTGGTGACAGGAGCATCCAGAACACAGAAACAGCAACAACAGTACACAGAGACCATAACACAATAGAATACAGTACACAATGATTTAAATAAGGGCCTATGGGTATAAACAATTAAGAAATACAATACAATAAACATAAGATAAAGATATAGAGAGTAAAGCTATGTATGTACAAGTAAAAAATAAGAATAGACTATTGTAGTACAAGGTATGTGCTATATACAGCATAATGAATGAAATATAATTTACAGAAAAAGTTGTATAAAAAATAGATAGTGTATTATCTGGAGGATATAATTAATATTGCACTTAATTATTATTGCACAGAGTTATTAATTGCACGGTGTGTAAAAACATTTAACTGTTTTACTTTAACATTTAGTTACATTTAATTTCAAGAGGTAGATGGCCTGAGGGAAGAAGCTGTTTTTGTGTCTGGTTGTTTTGGTGCTCAGTGCTCTGTAGCGCCGACCAGACGGCAGCATTGTGAAGCGATGATGGCTTGGATGTGAGGGGTCCAGGGTGATTTTCTGAGCCCTTTTCCACACTCTGGATGTATACAGTTCTTGGAGGGTGGGCAGGGGAGCACCAATGATCTTCTCAGCAGTCCGAACCGTCCTCTGTAGTCTTCTGATGTCTGACTTTGTGGCTGAGCCAAACCAGACAGTGATGGATGTGCAGAGGACAGACTCTATGACAGCTGAGTAAAACTGTTTTAATAGAGTTTGTGGTAGGTTGAACTTCTTCAGCTGATGTAAGAAGTATAACCTTTGCTGGGCTTTTTTAGCAATGGAGCCAATGTGATTGTCCCACTTCAGGTTCTGAGAGATGGTGGTGCCCACGAACCTGAATGACTCCACTGCTGCCACAGTGCTGTTCATGAGAGGGGGGAGTGCAGGGGGGTTTCTCCTGAAGTCCACAATCGTCTCCACTGTTTTAAGCATGTTCAGCTCCAAGTTGTTACGACTGCACCAGATAGCCAGCTGCTCAGCCTCCTGTCTGTACGCAGACTCATCACCATCCTGGATGAGGCCAATGAGTGTGGTGTCCAGAAGGGTCCTGGGCAGTGCAGTCATTTGTGTACAGGGAGAAGAGCAGTGGGGAGAGAACGCACCCCTGGGGGGCGCCAGTGCTGATTGTGCGGGTGCTGGATGTGAGTTTCCCCATTCTCATTAACTGCTGCCTGTCTGTCAGAAAGCTGGTGATCCACTGACAGATAGAGCCAGGAACAGATAGCTGGGTTAACTTTGTCTGGAGCAGTGATGGGATGATGGTGTTGAAAGCGGAGCTGAAGTCCACAAACAGGATACTCACATACGTAGGTCCCTGGTCTATCCGGATGTTTTAGCACAAAATGCAGCCCCTTGTTAACTGCATCTTCAACAGACCTGTTTGCTCTGTAGGCAAACTGCAGGGGGTCCAACATGAGCAAGTAAGACTCAGCACCGGTCTCAGCACCGGCATTAACAGTTATTACTCATTGAGTGAAGCAACACATCATCATCATCTTACAACCAAACCACAAGCACCAGTCTTCTGCATGATAGTAACCACAAAACAAAAAAAAACATTAAGTGAGCATTAAATACTAGCAAATATTTATTTTTTCTTAAAAATTCATAAAATAACACTTCATTAAAAAAATTACTCTCCAAAATGCTGTCACATGCAAAGCATGCTGGGAGCTACAGATCAGCTGCCCAGTTAGTTATGTCAACAAACATCGTTTATGTAGTAACACACAAAATGATTAGGTTTACTGCTTTACAAATTTAAGTAAGTTTAACTTGATGAAATTAAGTTATGACAACATTCAAGTCACGTCGCATTCACTTGTTTATGTTGCATTTGCATTTTAATTGGAGATGGCGAAAAAACAAATATATTTTTTAAGTGTATCCAGTAATTTCAGATGGTCATATTATTTTAATAATTTGTGCAGAATTCAGCAGCACATATTATTAACAAAATGTTTGTCCTTTATCAAAATGTAATAACTTTACTGTCAGGTTGGTTATTTGGTTGCCAGATAACTACGCATTGTTTAGGCTAAAGTAATTACTCTAAAAACCTTGACAACATTTAATAGCTGATTAGAAGCTTTATATTTGGGATATGTTGTGATGCCGGTGTGAAAAGCTTCCTCTACGGTGGCTGATGGCTGTTTCAGGAGGAAAGCAGTCTTTAATTTAATTTAATTTATGCATTTGGCAGACGCTTTTATCCAAAGCGACTTACATTGCATTTTACTATACATTTGTTAGTCTTCCACAATTCACTGCAAATTCACCATTCTGTTGTGAAGCTCACACTTTTTCACAACTTCAAAACAATTCCTGATTGATTTTAAATAATTTTCTTGTTTTTTCACATTTACTTATTTAACTTTGAAGTACTTTATGTATGTGTGTTATAAAGGTAAATGGGTTGTAAATACAGTTTCTTTTTGATCTTGCAAGTCGTTCTCATGATAGTAAAATGTACACGTTCCAGACGTCTATTTGACGTGTGTGTTTACAGTTGTGAGATGTCCTTTCAGCGTTTATTTATCAATACGTCTCTACAATGTTTCATGTGGGATGTCAGAATGACATATAGCAGATGTTTTGAGATGTTTACGATTGTACGTTAAATCCCATTTTAAGACATTTGCGATAATCACAGCGCAACTCCAGACATCTGATAGACTTTTGTGTGCTTCTTTTCTTTCTCAGGAGGAGGAATCCGGCCCAGTGCCTCTTTCTGTTTCAGAATACCTCACACCTTCATGGTCTCTCTCACCCTCTTCTTCTCCTCTCTCTCACTCTGAGCCCAGCGACTCAGCCCACGACTCTGACGATGCCAGTGCTGAGCCGCGTATGCCGACAGCCCAACGCCGCAAGAAGCACAAAGCCTCTCAGGCCACACGCGCTAAGGAAATCCCAGTTCAGCAACCTCCCAGCCATCCTCCCTCATTTCCTCTCTCGCTCTCTCCGTCCTCGCTGCAGTCTACTGCTCCCTCCAGACCTGTATTTAAGTGCCCGGCGCCTGCAGGAGTTCCCGCTAACAGTGTCAGTGTGTCAGTGGGTCGTGGGCAGAGCTCCGTGGCAGAGAAACAGCGCTGCATTTACTGTCGCCGTCACTTCCGATCTCTCCAACGCCATATGGACAAACACCACGCCCACCAGCCGGACATGCAGTCTGCCCTGAATCAAGCGCACAGCACCTTTTTACAGAATTCCCCCCCATTATCATCATCTTCCAGTAATAATTTCCAATGTCCCCAACGTGTGGAGGTTGGAAAACCACAATCACCTCCCACTTCTTCTTTATCACCTGTTAGAAAAAGCCCTGCACTCTCAAGCCCTACTCGCAAAAGTCCTGCCCCGCCCCCAACGACCCCGCCCAGAAGAGAAGGTGTTCCAGTGTCGGTATTAAAAAGGAGCCCACCCACTCCAGCTACTCCCCCCAGGAAAGGAGGACGAAAAATAAAAAAAGAGAAAGAGGACGTAAAGGTTTCAGAGAAGACAAAGGCAACGGAAGTGCCCACTCTAGCATTGGTGGAGCAGTTGAAGGAGGCGGAGTCAAAACCTTTAAAGGAGGAGAGAGAAGAGAATGAAGGAGACGACGAAAGTGGAGTGGAGGATAAGAATGACCTGTCGAGGTCAGTCATCTTTAATTGAATACAAACCTTTAGTCTCCATTATCACTATGTTTAATAAACATCACATTTCTAATCCTCTTCTTTTTCTTTTCCCAGTCTGTGTCGTCCCCACATGCTCCCGCTGCTCTCCTCTCTCTCCTCTCTGGTGTTATACCTGCGACAGCTACAGCACTCTGCCTTCATCTCGCTCACCCGCTCGCCGCAGTCAGCAGAGGCCTGGCGACTCCTGTGTCACTCCAGCCTGGCTCTCCTCATCCTCTACAACCGTCGTCGCGAATGCGAAGTCTCCAAACTCACCATCTTCGAGTACCAGGCCCGCATCACACCCCAGTCTCCCAGTCCCGTGCCACCTGGGACGCCACCGGCCCTCACCCCTCTCGAGGCCTCTCTCTCACCCTTTGAGCGGATGGTCCTCCCCCATCTTCCTCGCGTCGGGGTCCAGGGGAAGCGTGGCCGTGTGCAGCCGCTTATTCTTCCACCACACTCTGAAGCATGTCTGGAGATGCTGTTGCTGACGCGTGCTGGCGTGGGCATCGACCCCCAGAACCCCTATGTCTTTGCCCGGCCATATCATTCGCCAGCCACCCCCCTGCGAGGGACAGACTTACTGCGCAGCCTGGCCCGGTCCAGCGGTACACAGCACTCGCGGGCATTGACGCAGACCCGTCTTCGCAGGCAAGTGGCGATACTTACGCAGCTGCTGTTGTTAAGTGAAGGCGAGGAGGAAGGGGAGCGCGGGGCGGCCACACAGAGATTAGAAAGTTTCTTGGAGAAGGAATATCACGTGACGCAGAGCTGCACCACCATTGGCCAGGACCCAGGGCTGATGGGTCTGATCGGACGGGTGGTGCTATGCGGAGAGAGAGATGGTGTCTTGTTTCGAGGAATGAGTTTGCATCACATCTGTCTGGAGTTAGATGGTAAGTGAGGGTAACATACCTCACAAATGTGTCTCCATTACACTTGAGTTCAGACTTTAATGGTCTTTTTTCAGTTATTTTAGTTACATTGCCAGTTAAAGCCTAAAATCTTGCTGTAGCATGACATTAAAAAACATTGTAGATACCGTTTTAACTTAGTGATAGTGTGGATCTATCAAAATTGATCTTCATACCAGATGCATACAGGACTAAAAAGTTCAATATTAAAAAGCATTGAACACATCAGTCATTACCGTAGTAATGTGCATACACCATCTCCGTCCCTTTCAGTGTTGTCAGGAAACTCTGCAGACTCTCTGTCAGAGGAGTCCGATGTTGAGCAGAGTAAAGCAAAACCAGAGACGACTTCTCCAACCACCACTGTCACGATGAAGAAAACCACAGTCAACAGCAAATCTCCCCGACCCAAGAAGATGAACAGCAGCACCCCCATCTCAGCAGGACGCAAAAGAACATCAGGACAGCCCAAACCTGGTGAGTCCACTACTGTGATATCCACGTGAAAAAATAAGAAACCATTTCAAAGAGCATTTTCGGTTTTTATGAATGTACTATTTATAGGTATGTGTTTAGGTAAAATTATTATTTTTGTTTTATTCTATGAACTACTAACAATATTTTTCCCAAAATTTCAACAACAACATTGTTTCTATTTGCACACAGAAAATGAAAACTGGAAAAACAGGTCAAAATAACAGAGAATATGCTCTGTATTTTTCCAGATCTCAAACACTGCAAAAAAAAAAGTTTATATTCACTTTTAAGCAATACAACAGTAATATTTGTACATGTACAGTGAGGGAAATAAGTACTTGATCCCCTGCTGATTTTGTAAGTTTGCCTACTTACAAACAAATGAAGGGTCTATAATTTTTATGGTGGGTTTATTTTAACTGATAGACACAGAATATTAAAAAACATCAGGGGGAAAAAATGTTATACAAAGGTTATAAATTGATTTGCATTTCAGTCAGTGAAATAAGTATTTGATCCCCGAGCAAAACATAACTTTGTACTTGGTGGAGAAACCCTTGTTGGCAAGCACAGAGGTCAGACATTTCTGATAGTTGGTCACCAGGTTTGCACATGTGTCAGGATACATTTAGTCCACTCCTCTGTCAATCTTTAAGGTTTCATGGCTGTCGCTCAGCAAATTGGAGTTTTCGCCTCCTTCACAGATGTTCTATAGGACTAGGGTCTAGAGACTGGCTAGGACATTTAATGTGCTTCTCCTTAAGCCACTCTTTGGTTGTCTTGGCAATATGTTTTGGGTCTGTGTCATGTTAAAGGCTCATCCATGACCCATCTTCAGTGACCTAGTTAAGGGGAGGAGGTTCTCGTCCAAGATTTTATGGTACATGGGCCTGTCCCTCAGCCCCTCAATGCGGTGAAGTCATCCTGTACCCTTAGCAGAGAAAAAGCCCTAAAGCAGAATGTTTCCAACACTGTGCTTCTCTGTAGGGATGGTGTTCTTGGGGTCATAGTCAGCATTTCTCTCCCTCCAAACACAGGAGTCCATTTTGGTCTCACAGCAGTGCCAGCACTTTCGCCAAAGCCTTTTCTGAATCATTTTTATGTTCATTGTCAAACTTAAGACGAGCCAGGCGGGCCTTCATGGGCAGGAGGACCTTGCGGGTGCTTCAGGATTTCAGTCTATTGTGGCATAGCGTGTTACCAATGGTTTGCTTGCTAACTGTGGTCCCAACTGTCTTGAAATCATTAACAGGCTTCTTCCGTGTAGTTCTGGGCTGATCTTTAACCTTTCTCATGATCATCTTTACCCCATTGGGGAAATCTTGCAGGGAGCTCCAGAACAAGGGCATTTGATAGTTATTTTGTATATCTTCTATTTCCAAATAATCACACCAACAGTTGTCTCCTTCTCACCAAGCTTCTGTCTGTAGCCTATTCAAGGTTTGTGCAGGTCTACAATCTTGTCGCTGACATCCTTTAAAACCTATTTGGTCTGGACCATGGTGTTGGGGACTGGAAGATACAGATTCTGTTGGCAGGCATCTTTTATATACATAACAAGCTGATTTAGGAGTACTTTCTTAAAGTGACAGGACTAATCTGTGGTCCATATAGGCACATAACCAATCTGTGGAGCCAGAATTCTTGCTAGTTGGTAGGGGATCAAATACTTATTTCACTGACTGAAATGCAAATCAATTTATAACCTTTATATAACATTTTTTCCCCTGATTTTTCTATCAGGGATTTTTTTTGTCTATCAGTTAAAATAAACCCACCATAAAAATTATAGACCCTTCATTTGTTTGTAAGTAGGTAAACTTACAAAATCAGCAGGGGATAAAATACTTATTTCCCGCACTGTATTTAGGAAAAGTTCAAAAATATTTTTTATGTGATAACCTCAATGTTTGTCACAGTTTTCATGTGTCTTGTCATGCTGTTTTTCACATTGCTGTTGAAAAACTTTGTCACTATTGGGGTTTGATTTTGTTAAAATTCAACAAACACTGGACTAGAATAACCACAATACATCTAGAAATGCTGATTTGAAATGAAAATTTGGAATGGACCCTTCATTTTTTCCACAGCTGTACAGTATATAGTGTGACTTGAGGATAACACTAACACAATGGTCACAGTAATGTGTGTTTACATCAGGGTTAATTATATTTATTTTTATTTAGATTTTTGATCTAGCACTGGTTTAAGGTTCAGAGTTCAGACTAGTGCAAAGTATACTTTAATGTAGCTTGGTTAACTAAGAATAGAAAAAACAGAAACAATGGATTCATTTATCATTTTTAATATACATACGTATATATATTTTTTTGTTTGCTTATGACAAAGCGCTTTCTATACTGAAGAATAGAGCAGACGTTGCTGTTGAGCATAAGATGTAGCTATGACATATCTGCTTTTGTATTTTATTTTCCCTAACATTAAAATTGTCTGAAGTAGTGTTTCGTCTGAAGTGCCTCATTGACTATTCTAATAGTCAATGCATTTGATGCACCACAAGCATAAATTCGCTGGTAATATGCTTATAGGTGTATGTGTAACCGAATGGTTCTGTATACATGATAATCTGCATATTCCAAATAAACTAGGCGTGTACTTTGTGTTCCCGCTATTTGCTTGTGTAAATACTGGAGATGCATTTTTGTACATCTGCACAGAAATAATATAAAAATAGTTATTTATTTATGTAGCATTCCTTTAAGGGTTCTGATAAGCTGTCGTATTTGCCTGTTGTTACTTATGCATCACTTTTCTCACCATTTAAGGGTTTATTTAGAAATAAAATCACACTGTCAACTGTTATATAATAAAGAGTGACATTTCCTGTACATTTCAATTCACAGAAATTTTACAATGTAATGTTGTCTCTGTTGTTTTTGTCACATCAATAACTCTTTCTTTTTAAAATAGAAAACTTGTGGATAGACTATTATTTTTCTGATCTCTGGACTCTATCATCAATGATTCAGTAAAATATAAACAGATGAAGTGTATTGGTAATAATTACATTCCCTAAGAATTTATATTTCAAGACAAAAAATAGGTACACACTGCTGGATTTGCCAAAAAAGTAATGCGTTACTTCATTCGTTACTTTACGCCAACAGTCATCAGTGCACAACCTGCCATTTTTCCACTTCATTGCCATTCAAATTTAGTCCACAATGACACGCCATCTTGCATAAGGCCAGGGGCAAAGGCCCGAGACCTTCAGCACAGCTCCGGCTCATTGACCCGAGTGTGTGTGGGCCTGGAGAAGTTTGGGGCTGTGTGAGTGCTTCAGTGTGTTTACTGGGAAATAATGATTAACACACATTCTAATTTTTATTTCAGGTAAACGTGGTGTGCTGAAGCGGCCTTGGTCTGAGGCAGAGCGGGCGGCCGTGGAGTCCCACCTGGTACGTAACATTATGGAGCTGCGCGTGCCCGCCAAAGCTGACTGCGAACGCTGTCTGGAGCTCTGCCCCCTGCTGGTCTCTAACCGCCGGGATTGGAGGGCTGTTAAATTCTACTGTCACAATCGTATCCAACTGTTAAAGAAAACCCAGCAGAGACTGGGTCCGCCCGCCGTGTCCGTCTGCTGAAGGGGTTTCCGGTTATATGAAAATATTGACATGGTACATTCACAGTAACCAACGTATAAAGAAGGCTTTAATTAATGTGACGTATGTGTTTTGTGTTCAGTGTGTAAAATGTGAAAACAGTACACGTGGTACAGCGCTATTCTGGGGGGTAGAAGGACATACACATGTAAACTTGTTTTGTGTATCTATTCAATATGTTATGTCTTTTAAGAACACTAACTATTGTCCGTACAATCAGCATGAGCTTTATTACTGACGGTTTGAAAGTATATGGACATTTTTTGATCAGCTGAAAGTCTGAATGGTTTCGTTTAGCCTCGACCGCATCTTCTCCAGTTCAAGATAGAGAAAGAGGCAAACTGGACACTATGTGCCTTAATGGCAGTAAAACGTCAATCCCAAACTTAAAGAACAGGATCAAGATTATTAAGGATAAGAAATAGAGAATAGTTTAACACCATCTTTCATTTCGTTTGTTTATCATTTTCGCTCAGTTAGATTACAAAGGTCTCTTTTGAAGCCAACACGGTTTTTTACATTTTATAAAATATATACATTTCTTTTATTTTTATACTTTGTTTTGATGGTTGGATTGTTAACATTTCATTGAGGTCCCTCGTGATTTATTGCTGATGTTAAATCTAGTCGTTCTGAACTGGAAAGGTTCATTGTTATATTAGTTATGTTGTAGCTTGTCCTGACCATTCAGCACTGCTACGAGTCCTGTTATTTGAAAATGATGTGATTGTGTACGTTTGGTTACTTGTTTACTTTGTATTCATCTGTCAAAGCTGCAATTTAAACTGTATGTTAGAAACACACGATCACCACACCCAACACCTCAGTTTCTATTCTAATGATGTATTTGCTGTTTTGTTATCTGTCCTTTTACAATGTGCACATACACGTACACACATTTTGCATATATGTTGTTATTGCTATTAATAGTAGTATTGTTATTACTCTTAAAACTTCCTGTGGCGAGTGTTTTTCCGATTCCAATTAAATGTAAATATTGAATGTAAATATTGGCAGAATACCACAGAGCTCCTTGTAAATACATTGTGGGTAAGACATGCTTGTTTTTGTGTTGTCTGTGTCTTTTTGTGTGCTTGTTTGTAAGTTTCGATTTTCCTTATGTCTTGCACATGTATATATCTCTTAAATGCCATATAAACAAGAGCAGCAAAATGCAAATATCTCATATACAGTAACTTCATATCGTTAATAACATTTCATTTGGGCAGTTGATTTTGTAAACAGTACTATTTTATTATTAGTATTCAACAGTATTCAAAGGCCCCCCCACCCAATAAACTGACAAATAATAAGAAATATCTTTGATTTTAGTTGTTTTAAAATGTATTTCAATGCTCATTTTGTCTAATTTTAAATTGTTAGGTAT
Source organism: Triplophysa rosa (assembly GCF_024868665.1). Lineage (NCBI taxonomy): Eukaryota > Metazoa > Chordata > Actinopteri > Cypriniformes > Nemacheilidae > Triplophysa > Triplophysa rosa. Next base: position 22,898,866 of record NC_079893.1, on the reverse strand, counting down.
CCCGAGGCCCTCTTGGAAGTCAGATGGGGCCCCCCTGTTGAGAACCACTGATTATGGGCAAAATCATTATCTGCTTTAAAAATATTCAAAAACTATGAGATTGCTTGTAATGTAATATAATGTAATGTTATGTAACAGGACCAAAATAGATTTTTTTCCCTAAAAATTACTCATATTTTCTTCAGAGAATGCTCACTAATATAACAAATACTGTTGATGTTCTTAATATAACTGTTATAACTGAATTTGCACACATTTACAACCTTAAACTTTGCATCCGATTTGTAAAATGTCCCTCTGTAAAAAAACACACATTAAACTTGGATCAAAATTTTGTTTCTCTTAAGATTGACACCATTTGTCATCTAATTTACAGTAGTTAATAGCTCATCATTTCAAGAACTTTTCATAATGGCTGTCAAGCATTCAAAAGTTTTAAAATGAGCTTGTCAACTTCAACAACACAGTGTTTCATTTAGAATCTTTTTTAAAGAAAAGTAGCAGTTTTGGAGATACAAGGTCTCCTCCCGACAGCAACAATACGGAACACTTACATTTGACATCTTACCATTGTTGTCACGTTCTACAGTCGTGGCCAAAAGTTTTGAGAATGACACAAATATTAGTTTTCACCAAGTCTACTGCTTCAGTGATTTTTATATATTTTTGTCAGATGTTACTATGGTATACTGAAGTATAATTGCAAGCATTCATAAGTGTCAAAGGCTTTTATTGACAATTACATTAAGTTTAGGCAAAGATATTTGCAGTGTTGACCCTTCTTTTTCAAGACCTCTGCAATTCGCCCGGGCATGCTGTCAATCAACTTCTGGGCCACATCCTCACTGATGGCAGCCCATTCTTGCATAATCAATGCTTGGAGTTTGCCAGAATTTGTAAATTTTTGTTTTGCTTGAGGATTGACCTCTCAATGGGATTAAGGTCCAGGGAGTTTCCTGGCCATGGACCCAAAATGATGATGTTTTGGTCCCCGAGCCACTTGGTTATTACTTTTGCCTTATGGCAAGGTGCTCAATTATGCTGGAAAAGGCATTGTTCATCACCAAACTGTTCTTGAATGGTTGGGATAAGTTGCTCTCGGAGGATGTTTTTGTACCATTCTTTGTTTATGGCTGTGTTCTTAGGCAAAATTGTGAGTGAGCCCAGTCCCTTGGCTGTGAAGCAACCCCACACATGAATGGTCTCAGGATGCTTTACTGTTGGCATGACACAGGACTGATTGTAGCGCTCACCTTTTCTTCTCCGGACAATCTTTTTTCCGGATACCCCAAACAATCGGAAAGGGGATTCGTCAGAGAAAATGACTTTACCCCAGTCCTCAGCAGTCCAATCCCTGTATCTTTTGCAGAATGTCAGTCTGTCCCTGATGTTTTCCTACAGAGAAGTGGCTTCTTTGCTGCCCTTCTTGACACCAGGCCATCCTCAAAAAGTCTTGGCCTCACTGTGCGTGCAGATGCACTCACACCTGCCTGCTGCCATTCCTGAGCAAGCTCTGCACTGGTGGTGCCCCGATCTCGCAACTGTAGAAGACGATCCTGGTGCTTGCTGGACTTTTTTGGGCGCCCTGAAGCCTTCACAACAATTGAACCTCTCTCCTTGAAGTTTCTGATGATCCAATAAATGGTTGATGTAGGTGCAATCTTACTAGCAGCAATAGCCTTGCCTGTCATTCCCTTTTTGTGCACCGCAATGATGACTGCATGCGTTTCCTTGCAGGTAACCATGGTTAACAGAGGAAGAACAATGATTTCCAGCACCACCCTCCTTTTAAAGCTTCCAGTCTGTTATTCTAATTCAATCAGCATTACAGAGTGATCTCCAGCCTTGTCCTCGTCAACACTCTCACCTGGGTTAACCAGAGAATCACTGAAATGATGTCAGCTGGTCTTTTTGTGGCAGGGTTGAAATGGAATGTACATGTTTATTTGGACTAAGTTCATTTTCATGGCAAAGAGGTACTTCACAATAAAATTAAATTATCTGATCACTCTTCATAACATTCTGGAGTATAGGCAATTCGCCATCATAAAAACGGAGGCAGCAGACTTTGTGAAAATTAATATTTGTGTCATTCTCAAAACTTTTGACCACGACTGTATACGCTCTACATGTCACACTACACCGTCTTCCTCTTAATGCTATGGATGACTCAGGAAATATGTGTAATAAGTGACTCACAGTTGGTATGTAGCTACAAGCTACAAGTCAGTGCCAGTTAGTGTCAAAAATCTAGGCAGCTTTATGATGATAGAAATGTTTCGTATTTGGGAATGAAGGCACATTTGTTGCTCAGAGCATTGCTTGAACAGCTACTATCAGTAAGGGTTGTAACGTGAATGTTTATTTCAATAAAACACTGATGTGCAACATCGAGTAGCCAGTCAAACATTTCAATGTCTAACAATGTAAACAAATATGTTTTCCATAGCACAGGACTCCCTCGCATTAAAGTTTGGGAACTTGCTGATCTAAGAAAATAACTAAATACATTACATTTCATACAGCGCCCTATACAACACAGCAGCAGAACGTGTCAAAGCAAGCAACTGTTGAATTGCAATGCAGTACTTTCATGAATCACAACCAAATGTATAATAAACTTTCAGCTGCTAAACTCTTTTTAATCTTTGCCGTATATTACAGTGCATTATAAAGAGATCTACAGAGTCTGAATTTACATCAACATTCACAGATTAAGCACTATTACAATCAAGATAAATTATAATAAATAAGACTTAAATTAAAAGCGACAAATCATAATAGTTGAAACCATCATACAGTGTAAAAAGAAAGTATTCTCTTAAGAATAAAGGTGCTTACAAGGTTCTTCACAGCGATGTCATAGAAGAACCATTTGGGGTTTTACAAAGAACCACATTCAGTCAAAGGTTCTTAAAAGAACCATCTCTTTCTTACTTTTTATAATCTGAAGAAAATCTTTTTTGGTCACAAAGAACCTTTTGTGAAACAAAGTTTCTTCCATAGCATCATGAAGCACCTTTATTTTTAAGAGTGAGTACATGGAAGAAGTTTCTTGTTGCGATTTATCAGAAATGAACAAGAAGCCGCACGGAGGTAGAAGTTTTACCACAAAATACACCTTTGAAGCATTTACAAATATATTTAATACAATCAAGACACATAAATATGCATGTTTGAAATGGATGCTATCACAATAATAGCTTAAGGTAACAAAAATAATATTTTTATATCCGCTGGTAATATCATCATAGCTGCAAATGAAGACTCTGCTTCTAAGATTTCTTGATGATCCCAGATGATTGAAAACCACCAGAAAGTGATTTTATTGTTTCTTCAGGTCTTATACTTTGAAATAAAGTTGTTCATTTCAGTATTCATCCTGTCACTGGTTTTATCAGCTTTCCTCAGGCTCATTTTTTGCAACTTTTTATTCTGCTTTTCCTTCATTTAAATAATGAATTATTCTTTTGGACTTTGGGGATTTCTTCTTAAACTGTTTTGCCGCAGTGTTTTTGTTATGAACGGTTTAAAACACTTCTTCTAAATGATGAAGCTTTAAATATACAAAAAACACCATTCATTCCTGTTCCGACGGCTTCTGAGAAGGACTTGAGTTTGAGGAAGCACATTCGGTTTCTTCACTGTCCGATCGCTCTTTTTGCTGGTCTGGTGTACGCGGCACAGACTCAGAAAGTGAGTGAAAATTGCCACAAGTTTCTGATGTCAATGGCAGGTTGCGCTCTAATGGCTCTTGAATATCAAGGCCCTCCTCAGAATGAACACAAACATCATTTTCCACACCTTCCTCTTCTGAATTTATGAAAGGCTCTTCTGTGTGCATGAGCTGATGTCTACGGCTTACCAGATCTTCATCACATTGTCTTGCTTGAAACTCACATTCTTCTGCCCCCATCTCAGAGAGACATACAGGGTTCTGAGAGTCACAACAGCCGAGAGTTTTACACTCTGTCGTCTCCAGAGACGGAATGCTTTCGACTGGTTTACCGCATTGTGGAGGCTGTGAGACAGAATACGAAGAGTTAAAATGATCATGTGTTTGATTCACCTCGACTGCAACAGCTTCAAAGTCTGTACTGAGCGCGGTGTCTTCTGTGACCTCCTCTCCAGTGACAATCTCTTCATCTCCTATTGAAAAGAGTTTTATTTAAATGTTATGTTCATTATTTTAAAATGAATATAATAATTTTCCAAAAATAATGAGGGGATGGGGACCCTGTTGGTAGCAACTTACCCATTGACTCTGGTGTTAAGTGTACTGACTGTTCGGTGGTGGATTGGACATGCTGGGAGTCACTTAGAACAATAATTGCTTTCCTTCCTGAACAAGTAATGTAAAGTATAATTTCACATAAACAATACTTGTACATATATTTATTTTTAACAAAAGTGAGAGAGTGTGTTTTATAATCAAAAAATTATATTGAATGAAAAACGTACTCCCTAATCCAAGAGACACATTGTAGGTGATGCCTTCAGAGCGTGAAGAAGAAAGCAGACAAGAAAGGATGGAAAGCAGAAATAGAAGAGTAAATGTAGATTGTTTAAAATTTTATTACACAATACTACACAGAAGTACCCAAATGTACACTGCAATAAGAGCAAAGATATGAAGACTGAAAGACATTGATTTATGTTGAAAATTGAAAAAGGAAGTGTGTGGTTTTAGATGTGATGTTTACCTGGCAGACTCCACAACCCAGATACTTCCAATGTTTTTAACTTCCTCTCCAGTTCTGCAACCCGGTTTCCCAGGATCCTGTTCAAATATACATACAACATTTTACAACAAATATGCCTAACCCTTCTTTTCGATCCATTGTCAGTTCACAATACAGTATCTCACAGAAGTGAGTACACCCCTCACATTTTTGTAAATATTTTATTATATATTTTCATGTGACAACACTGAAGAAATGACACTTTGCTACAATGTAAAGTAGTGAGTGTACAGCTTGTATAACAGTGTAAATTTGCTGTCCCCTCAAATAACACACAGTCAGCCATTAATGTCTAAACCGCTGGAAACAAAAGTGAGTACACCCCTAAGTGAAAATTTTCAAATTGGCCCAATTAGCCATTTTCCCTCCCTGGTGTCATGTGATTCTTTAGTGTTACAAGGTCTCAGGTGTGAATGGGGAGCAGGTGTGTTAAATGTAGTGTTTTCACCCTGTCTCTCTCTCATACTGGTCACTGGAAGTTCAACATGGCACCTCATGGCAAAGAACTCTCTAAGGATCTGAAAAAAAGAATTGTTGCTTTACATAAAGATGGCCTAGGCTATACGAAGATTGCCAAGACCCCGAAAATGAGCTGAAGCATGGTGGCTAACACCATACAGCGGTTTAACAGGACAGGTTCCACTCAGAACAGGCCTCGCCATGGTCGACCAAAGAAGTTGAGTGCACGTGCTCAGCGTCATATCCAGAGGTTGTCTTTGGGAAATAGACGTATGAGTGCTGCCAGCATTGCTGCAGAGGTTGAAGGGGTGGGGGGTCAGCCTGTCAGTGCTCAGACCATACATCAAATTGGTCTCCATGGCTGTCGTCCCAAACGGAAGCCTCTTCTTAAGAGGATGCACAAGAAAGCCCGCAAACAGTTTGCTGAAGACAAGCAGACTAAGGACATGGATTACTGGAACTCTCTGTAAGTCGCTTTGGATAAAAGCGTCTGCTAAATGACTAAATGTAAATGTCTGATGAGACCAAGATAAACTTTTTTGGTTCAGATGGTGTCAAACGTGCGTGGCGGCAACCAGGTGAGGAGTACAAAGACAAGTGTGTCTTGCCTACAGTCAAGCATGGTGGTGGCAGTGTCATGGTCTGGGGCTGCATGAGTGCTGGCAGCACTGGGGAGCTACAGTTCATTGAGGGAACCATGAATGCCAACATGTACTGTGACATACTGAAGCAGAGCATTATCTCTATTATCGGAGACTGGGCTGCAGGGCAGTATTCCAACATGATAATGACCCCAAAAAAAGCTTGGCCAAGCATGTCTCCAGACCTAAACCCTATTGAGCATCTGTGGAGCATCCTCAAACGGAAGGTGAAGGAGCGCAAGGTCTCTAACATCCACCAGCTGCGTGATGTCATCATGGAGGAGTGGAAGAGGACTCCAGTGGCAACCTGTGAAGCTCTGGTGAACTCCATGCCCAAGAGGGTTAAGGCAGTGCTGGAAAATAATGTTGGCTACACACTTTGGACCCAATTTGAAAATTTTCACTTAGGGGCATACTCCCTTTTGTTGCCAGCGGTTTAGACATTAATGGTGTACTCACTTCTGTGAGATACTGTATATAAAATTATTTTCATAGAAATAAAAACCTCCATCTGTATATCAGAATGATGAGATGCAAAATTAACACACTTGTTGGTTTGCCGCTGGTGCTGAATGACCATATTTTTCTCGTGAATGGTCTCCAGCAGTGCAGTGGCCAGAGACTTCAGGTCACTGATGGACTGAGAAGTGACCGGAAGACTGCAGCCATTCTCTTCAGACAGCAACAGCTCTTGTACTGCAAACATATTAGAAAAATCCTTTTGCAGAACCCAATTGTTTACTGCTACTGTACTTCATAAGTCTTGTATATTACCTTGTTTGGCAGAGAGCACACCTGTGAGAGCAGTGCTGTTTGCTTTGCCATACACTTTGCAGTTCTTCTTGCTCTCTAAAGCACTCTAGAATAAAACATATTTGCACTTGCTGAAGAATGAACTTGATTAAACATACAGTTGTAATTGCAAGCCAAACATACATGTGCACATGACTTTGGTTGCGAGGACAATAAATACCTTGTACTTCATGACATTTGATTTAAGGAGGCTGACCTCCTCCTGAAGCTGCATCAGCCTTTCATGCAGATATCTACAAACAACAAACCAGATATGTACAAGACCTTCAACACGATAAAGAGATAACAGATGACTAGTACAGACTACGTAAAGCATATAACTTGGGTCTACTAGAAAATAAAGGACATTTTATAAAGGTTATGACCATTCCTGTAACTTCCCCTAACACACCAACAGGGGTCAGTCTCATCACAAGTTCAATCATGATTACAGAACAAACACAAGTTCTTCTCAATATTATTATTATTTTCAAGGTTTACCGTTTATTTATTTATTTTTTTTTATTTTTTTTGGGAGGGGTAAATGGCATGCTAAAAATGGGCACATGGGCATGTTAAGACACTGTTTAGGTCCCTTTTGACTAAATGGTTAGTTCTGGTTTCACCAATAGCCTAATCATATACCTTGGTACATACATTGTTCTCAACATCGAGGTTACATTCATGCGATCAAAATTGACCTATCGCTAAGCCCCGCCCCACAAAAACAGATGAGCCAATGGCAGCTGACTATCAGTTGCACGGGGACAGGTGACACCGGTGCTTGTACATTATACCGCTTATTTCACGGCTACTTGCTACATGAGAAAAAACTGGACATGAAATGTGTATTTGAAATATTTTATTAGCTCATTTTAACCGAATGCAGACCTTCAGTGAGGAAAAGACGTTTACTTTCAGTTAAAGGAAATGAAAATTCTGTCATCATTTACTCACCCTATGACATTATATTTATAAATGATTAAACCAAATTGCCTGTTTGTGACATCAGAATGTCGTTTCAATGATGTCGTTTCAATCTGATGTCACAAACAGGCAATTTGGTTTAATCATTTGTAAATATAATGTCATTAAAAGATGATTTGCTGCATCCGGGTTACCGTGTTTAGTTTTGAGAGGTTGTTATCTGGGAATAACGAACCTGCAAATGTCGCGACTGGCCAGTCAGAATTCAGCATTCCAACGAGCCGTGTAATCATTTATTTTATTCCATCTGCTAAACCTAAACAAGACAGAGCAAAATGTGGGCGCAGTAACCTAGTTCAACCCCAATCCCAAAGAAAACGGTTGTCCTTACTCTGATTATTACAATTTATAATTTCCATTATAGTTTCAGCTTTGTTTGTTTTTCAGGGGCAAGTCTTGCAAATAGCATCTGTTTACTGTGCCAGGTTTTCTCAATTTCTGTGTCTTTGGCTTTGGCTGATATTACTTTATGGCCCGGTTTTACAGACAAGTCTTAAGACTAGTCCCAGACTAAAATGAATGTGTGACCTGTCTTAACTGAATATAACTTGCCCAGAAATATCTTAAAATATATCAGTGCCATTGTTTTGTGTCAAGATGCACACCAGTAATGTATTCTTCTAAGGTATTTTTATAAAAGCGACATAAATATCTTAATCTAACTAAGGCATAGTCCTGGTTTAAGATAAACCGTGTCTGTGAAACCGGGCCTATATGTTTTTTAAGTTGTAAAAATGAAATGTACTGGCTGTATGTGATTTTTTTATTTCAAATATACGGCTGCAGTTTTGCCTTTAATAACAATTTCTGCATGTGGCAATTCCAGTCCAGAGAATGTAAAGTTGTAATATGTGGAAGTTGTGAAAAAAATTAGGCTAAAAAACAACATTTTTATTTGAAATTTGAAAAAAAAGTCACTAGATCACAGAATACATACAAAATAATCATTTTATTTTAACATATACTTAAATTCAGGAAAAACTGTCAATAATTTTGGAGACTCCTATTTTTACATCCTAATCTTAAGAGGTCCAGTGTATGAATTTTAGTGGCATCTAGTGGTGAAGTTGCGAATTGCAACCAACGGCACCTTTTCAAAGCATTACGGTGTCTGACACAGAACTAAGATGTTGTCACGTTTTCACTTATTTGCCAAAGGAGATAACATATTCACGAAATGCACTCTGCAGAGCAGTTTGTCAGTTTAGGGAAACTGTAGAAACAACATGGCGAATTCCATGTAAGGAGCGGTGTATTTAGATAGAAATAGCTCATTCTAATGTAATAAAGACATAATGCTTCATTATGTAAGCTCTTTATACACCTCTGAAGATATAGTTATGTAAATTATATTGCATTTTTGTCAATAGATCCTCAAAAAAAATGACACATTGGACCCTTAAGTACTCTATAAACCATTTCTTAGACTCATACTATTATGTAAGCTGTCCTAAACAGGACACCACTGACCTGTTCTCCATACACAGAGCATCTATATCCAGGATGCGGTTGTCATGGCTACCCAGGATGTGGTTAATTTCCACATTTAGCCTCTGGGCTTTGTCTTGGTACACATTACGCTCTGCTCTTACATCCTGAAGTTCATCCGTGGCTGCCTTTAAGCTCTGTTCCAGCGCTTCATTCTACAAGAGCAAAGGGTTAAGTTAATATCCTATGCCTATATATTTGGTACTGTTTCAAATGTTTTATAGCTAAGATCTAAGACATCAACAAAACCTGTCAGACATTGAGAATGTCAAGTCAGATTTTAGCCCCATATGGATGGAACACCAAGAGCAATGCACCTGTTCTCGAGCTCTCTCTAACTGCTGAACAAGATCTTCTCTCTCATGGGCTGGAAAGTGACGCGCCCCTACCTCCTCGTCCCCTAGACGCTGCTTTGCGATGGTCATCCTCAGCAGCTGTAGAACGGAAAGTTTAGAGACTTCTGTGCTATTATATATGCAGTGTTTAAAAAGCCTCATGTCCATATCATATTGTAGCAAGGAAGGCGGGGCGAGAGCCGTGGGGCGGGTAAGGCGGGGCCGGCGGCGTAAGTGGCAACGAGTGTCAGCTGTGCGAGCGCCGGTCCCCGCATGCCTCACGGGGGAGCTCGGGAGCATAAGAGGACGAGCGACCGGACCATCGGGGGAGAGGATCCGGGCCCGGAAACAGCTAAGTTTGTTTATGTGTTCGTGTGGCCGGCAGTCGACCGTGAGGTGGCTGCCGGCCTGTTATTTGCTGTTTATTGTTTATTTATTTTTGGATTAAAGTTTATGGTTTGAATGATGCCGGTTCCCGCCTCCTTCCTTCCCTACATTGAACTTTGTTACATTGGTGCTGAAAACCCGGGAGGAAGGAGGGACAGGCTGCCGAGGAGCCCTCGCCGCTGAGCGGCCTCGCGGTGCTGAGGAGTTCGGGCAGCACGGACGAGGGCGTCCGCCAGCGGCTGCCCGAGACCGTGGTGCTGGAACGAAGAGGATTCGATGGGGACGGAGAGCCCGCGGCCAGGAGGCGGCCAGAGGATCGGGCCGTCCACCGGACGTCCAGCACCACAACCTAGCGCCGCAAGGAGGAGCCTCGGCTGGGCTGAGGACCGAGCGGCAGCGTGTCAGGGAACCGGACCACTTTTTTTTTTTTGTCCTCTCTCCCCTCTCTCGTCCCGGTCTCTCGGGATGCTCCCGGCTCCGTTCTCTCGCCTCGTCCGTGCATGTCCCAGTCACTGGGGCCTCATGGGAGAAGGCCCCCCCGGGGGGGGGAATAAGCACAGGCTCTGTGCTGCCCCCCGGCCTGTGAGGGGTGATGGGGGTATGTAGCGAGGAAGGCGGGGCGAGAGCCGTGGGGCGGGTAAGGCGGGGCCGGCGGCGTAAGTGGCAACGAGTGTCAGCTGTGTGACCGCCGGTCCCCACATGCCTCACGGGGGAGCTCGGGAGCATAAGAGGACGAGCGACCGGACCATCGAGAGAGAGGACCCAGGCCCGGAAACAGTTAAGTTTGTTTATGTGTTCGTGTGGCCGGCAGTCGACCGTGAGGTGGCTGCCGGCCTGTTATTTGCTGGATTATTGTTTATTTATTTTGATTAAAGTTTTGTGAATGTTCGCCGGTTCCCGCCTCTTTCCTTCCCTACTTTGAACTTTGTTACACATATGTCTAACAGTTTGAAACTAACCACGCCAACATCTGCATACGATTAAGTCATGCAAAGTGACATCATACCTTGTTATCACCCTGCACCTCTGCTAAACGTTGATTCAGCTCCTTCATTTCTTCATACAGCTGTTTGTTCTGTTCTCTTGAGTCTCTCAGCAACTGGGCCAGATTGACCTATAGTGAGTCAAAATATCAGTATTAACATAAAATTCAAACACAAATTTGCGAGTATATAAATAAAATTAGTTGAGACTCCTGTAATGGAATTCTGGGGATTAGGAAGTACTTAAATGTGACCTTTTGCAGAAAGGAATCAACATGGTCAATGTCACTTATTTGTTAAGAGGTTTATTATTATCTCATGTTTCTTTATGATATAGCTTTTATACCAATGTTAAACCTAATTTAAGGTTAAATTTGGAATCTAAATCCCAGATCTCAATGTTCTCTCCACTACATATTTAAAAAGATGTTAATATCAAAAGTAGGTGCACAGACATACTTGGTTTCTTTTTTCAGGTGGCAGAGAGGGGTCACCGTCCTAATAATTAAAGAAACATTGTCAAACATTCTTATATTTCATACTTTTATTTATTTGTAACACAATCGAATAAAACAGGAATGCATACTATGAGCTCTCTGTATTTTTTCTTCAGCCCTTGGTGGCGCTCCCGAAGCTGGTTTGCCATCAGTTTGAACTGATCCCGTTCCTGCTGGCAGGTGTCCAGCTCTTTTGATAAGATCAGCAGTGCCTCCTTTTTACTCTCCAGCTTTCTCTTGCACACCAGGAACTGGACACAGATAGAAAACAATAGAGTTTGAATGTTTGAGATAAATGCATTAGTCACCACTGCAGGATCAAGTAGGTTCTTGTATGGTTTGAAGACATTTTTAGCTAAACTTTTTATATGGTGAAAATAGTTTTTTTACAGATAAAAATATTAAACGTATAATTCTGAACTTCACTGTGGTGCACTTATAAGACGTTTAAGACAAATGCGTTTAATTATCTAAGAGTACCTACTTTATAATATGTAAACAACTAGCTTCTTTACCTGTTGCTGGACCAATTGTTTGGTATAAAAGTACAGTCTGTGGTTTCTAATAAATATAAATTTGACAAATAGGATTATATATATATATATATATATATTTTATTTCAATAACATTTCAACAGACATTGTAATAACACTGTTTTGATGGATTCTTTTGGCCACAAAATAACAGCCAGCCATATTACAATATGCCCATGTTGTTTATACCTATTGAATCTGTAGCATATAATGATAAACCCGTTTACCATGTCAAACTGTAATAACGCAAAACTACAGTATGCAATCAATACTTAAAAAATAATAATTACAATGAATAAAGATCCATGCCCATTCAGCACTGTTCATGGATCTTGACATGGAGAAGAGAATTGCGTTAATCCCTCTTAATGATGTCAACCTTCGGGTTTTATTTATTGCCGTGGTGAGCTTTAAAATAGTGCGACATTTCCTATATTATTTGATAAGGAGCATGTCATGTGAAATAAAGTAAACACTGGTTACAGTAACATCGCTACGTCGATGTATCACATTAGCACCATTTACAGAACTCGTTACATTTTACAAACCTTAATCGATAAAGAAACGAAAACCCACATAAGCAGACTGAGCAGAACCTGTACTGTCAATCATATTGCCATGATTCATAGAGTGCAGTAAAGCATCAGACATCAATATCGCGTGCCCTACCTCGTTCACCAAACCTTGCCAATCACTTTCGCTTCTTCTAGAAGGGTTCATGGTCGCAACGGCTAGACAAATCTAATATTTACTTGAAATATAAGTTATAAAGGCGTAAGCATCTATTGCAACGAGGAGAACACGGTTACATGTTTTAGTCTTCAACATCACGTACATCACTTCCGGTGGCAATGATGATGGCCAACAGCAGCGTACATGTACGTGTCCCTTTAAGCCAGGCTAGTGGGTTTTTTTTAAGCCAAGCAAGTGTATCTGCAGACATATCGCAGCAAAAATGCGAAAACAATATAAAATGTCTAAGTTAGTTTATTTAAAATAGATGATGAATTATGTGATAATGGTGCTGCTAAAATGCTGATTGCTAAATATTGGCATGGAAAATCCATTATTCTTACACATATACAATATTTCCAGGTTATAAACTTGATGTTGTACGTAGGCTCTAACGTGTTTCCTATAACGTTTTCAGGCTGTAATAACCTGTAGTTATACAGTTATTGTTGTCATTGAGCAATGACCAAATAAGGTCAATCAATTTTGTCTGCAGAAACTGCAATGTCTTTCTCAATAGATATAATACTAATATGTGTATTAAGTAAGAATTTTGTAACACTAGATCTGACTTCATACAACACTGCTTTACACACATTACATACTTTAATAATACAGTTTTTATCTATAACTTTTATTGATTACAAATAAAAACTTAAACTTACTTAAATAATAAACAAAACTATATTATAAGAAATATGCTTGGGTTTTTTTCACAAAGAATGATGAGCAAAGCAATCAATGTGCTGTTTCGTTTATTATCATTATTATATTTCCAAAGATACATTCAGTACAGTTTCGCCAGCTATAGTAATAAAACTAACAAACAGCTGCTTCTCTGCAAAAATAATAAAATAAACAAAGAATTTACTTTATGGCTTTCAGTCTACAAAAGCAATGCTGTTGAGGGTCTCTACTGAATAATACCACTGCTAGCCCATGCTTGCATGTCAAAACAGCATTACATTAGAAGTCCACAATGTCTTGGATTAACCTGAAGCCCGAGTCCTCACCTCATTGGACTCGGAATTCAAGAAACTATCTGAAGCACCAAGATATGATGAAACAGTCAAATATGATTACATTTTGCATATATTTACCTGCTGTGCATTATAAATTCAGATTTAAATAGAAAATGTTGCATAAATGTATAGCTTTTGCAAGACAGACGATAGAGAGAATGTTTCAGCCCTTTGGCGACCTAATATTATACATTCATAAATGTTACGGTTACATGTGTACATACAGTATATTCAAAGACAGATATACTTAATAACAACACGTCTCTTAACTTCATTTGGTATAATCAACCAAAATATGTTCAAACACTTTGGTTTTGCCTTTGAAGCTACTGGCTAGCACAAAGTCACGCTGGTCCGTAGACAGTGCGGTAAATGAGCGTGGCCATTGAACATACACATCCCTGAACTTGTTAAACTTCTGGTTTTCCTCATCCCATCTGAAGATATGAGAAAAAGAGTAATCACTGCTCAGAATTAAATAATGCTGGTCTTTGAAGCTGACAGGCTGCAGTACCGTGGCTCCACGTGAAGGGAAGCCCTGTACTTCTTCAAAGTGTTTGCCCGTCCACCTCATGACTTTTGAGTCACCAATGTAGCAGGCGAGGGCAAGATAGAGAATATCATTAATCCTAAAGGCCTTCACACTGGCAATGTCATCCATGTTCGGTATCTCGTAATGGAGAGCGAACTTCTGGGTGCTCTTATTCCACTGGAACATAACAGGAACCTGGGAGCGGCTAACTAGTATGAGGACAGGCTTGCCATCTAAATCCAAAAATTCTGCGTCTGTATCACGGTACCACTCGTGAAGAAACTGGTATGGGTAGAAACCCGTCTCATTCCATTTAAAGAGGGTGGTCATTCCAGCTTTGGAACTGTCCACAATAAGTAAAAACCAGTCATCTCCAATCTGGAAGACTTCAATGTCATTTGGCTTGGACACGTTGAGCATTTCAACCGCTTGAAACTTGGTGAACTTATTCTGCGTTTGGTCATATCTGTATACAAGGGAGCTGTCAAAAAGCTGAGATACAATGACAAATGCCTACTCATTGATCAGAACAGACCGGCAGCCAACGACAGAGCGTCCTGAAATGTGATTAAAATTTTTTTTTAATTTTCAAAAAAGAATGTAATTTATGGTAATATAATGGTAACCTAACATTGTCAAACCTGTGATGTTATCAAAAGGTCTGAATTTCGTCTCAATATGATCCCATTCCATGATTATGCAGCTGTCTGAATTTGGAACTGCCATCGCAACGTATATATCCTCTTTGTGAAAGAAGATGTCTGCCGACATGGATTGGGTGTTTACTATCTGATGCTGAACAAAATCTGGAAGGCAAAGAAACAGACAAGCAACATTCATTCTCATGAAAGAAAAAAAGACGATGTGATGAGTCAAAATCCAACAGAAGAATCAGAAATTAGAGATGTAGTCACCCGTAGAGACACATTTGCTGTGTTTTTCTGGCACATCTTTTAGAAGGACACCCTTCATGTTAGATGGACTGGCACAGTAAACATCTGAAATTGTGGCATTGGATCTTTTTAACCAGAGCATCAGCCACATCGACTCACAGTCACAATGGAAAATGTTCCCTCGTAGGTCTCTAATAATTTGAAACACAAAATAAACAGTTTTTTTATCTACAAAAAAAGATCTACATCACACATGGCAATGCTATATTTCCCATGTTGTTTATCAAGTTACAACAATCTAGCATGGTATATAAGTAGTAACATTGATAACATGATGATTGCATGTTTACAAGTAAATTGCAAATAATGAATTGAAAAACTTACAGCTCAATTAAAGAGCGCAGATCAGAAAAAAAACCTCTGGGCAGTGTTTTTATATTGTTGTTTGCCAGCGATCTGTAAGAATAGGCAGGAAATTACTAAAGACAAAGAGGCAAAAGGACTCATTTATACTTTAAGCGTCATTATACACTCTAAGCGATTTAACATCAGAGCACTCCATATGTAACATCAAATTATGCATTGAACTAAAACAAGAATTATAATGAACAAAGACTACCATGCCTGCCAACAATTGTTCATGTTAAATATTGAAAACATTAAATAGAAACCCTATTTTTAACCAATGTCAAATTTGTGTAGTTTTATTTTTAAATACATGAAATGCAAATAAAACAAATTTAAGGATAGCTTAAGTAGGCTTGCCTTTAGTAATAATTTGATTTAACTCCATGATTCTTTCATCAGCCTGTTACAGACTTGCTGTAACTGATACTCAGTAATGGCTCAAGCTAGGCTTTTATTTTGATACTTGTTTAATTTGATACAACTTTGCATTGCCTTGCAATATGCTACATACTTACAAATGCGTAACATCGCGAAGTCCTCTGAAAGCATATTTGCTTATCTCTTCAATCTTGTTACCCTCAATGAACCTAATTTGTCAAATTAAATGAAACAACAAAGTGCACATCTCTATGTTATTTTATCATACATGAAGCAGGCAATTACTCTGTAGAACAATGGATAACATGGTCTTAAATGAGATGCCCTTACTGCAATATTAGATTATATTAGATTATGTTGTATTGTATTGTATTTTTTTATAATTTCATTAAATTGCATTAAATATGCATTAAATATATCTGTCTTCTTAAAAAGGTTACAAACACTCACAAGTACTCGAGGTGGGGAAGCCCAGAGAATGCATCCTCCTTTATGGCAGAGAATGAATTTGAACTAAGAAGACTAGGAGGGAGAAAATATTGTTTTAGACTTATGTAAAGATATTACAAAATACAGCCATCCTTAAAGTTTATTGACCATAGTACAGAAATCTCACAACCATAACAGAGTGTCCTTTGTATATCAGTCTTTTGTAAAACAATGACCATGTTGTGTTTTCTAATGCAGATAAACAGGCAAATTCAAAAGTGCTGCATCAGAGTGGTCACTTACAGTAACTGCAGTGAAGGCATGAGAGAGAACATAGCCTCCTGGATTTCTGGAAAACTGCAATTAACAATACTCCTGTATAAAAACAAATAACCTGCATTGATGATGATGATGATGAAAACACTTTTATTTCTTGTTAAGTAGATTTCATTAAACATAGCGATGCAATGCTGGTACAGTTTATAGGACGTTAAAATATCTTTAATAAAATTCGACTAAATTTCACATTTTGATTATATAAAATGAAGCACACTGTCGCTAAAACGTTTCGCGAACATAACGGACTTACAGAGAGTTGATTTCACTCGGTATAGATCTTGGGATGGAAGGCGAACCGACGCAAATGATAGAATCTGTCGTACAAGTGCATCCTGAAGGACACTTGAATATTCGCTTTGATCGGGACAGTTGCAATGAACAAACGAACAGAAAAGTTAACATAACACACTTTCGATTGAAAGACAATTTAGCGTTTGCGCCATCCATGGCTTTGAAGCTGAGTCGAAAAGCTCCCCTGTCCCGTGCGGTAATAGGAAATGCAGCATCCAGTGTAAAAGACTGACTTCAGCAGGTTTGATGCAGGCAGTGCTTTGGACTGTCCCATTTCAGAAGAGGCCTCGTGTTCAATAAAATTAAAAAAGAAGAATGTAGCTGTCAGATCTAGAATTACGTTTTTCTACAATCTAGAAAATTGTTTTAGCAACTATTTTAGTTATTGATCAGCAGGTTTACAGAATTGTCTTGATGCTTCATATGTGGAGCATGTGAAAAAGCTCAAGGTATCTTGACAATAAAAATGTGGGTAAATTTAAAACATGGTGGTAATGACAGATTTTATTTAACAGCTTCTTCTGTAGAAATGAGCGTTTAGCCTCACATATAGCTACATTGGTCATTGTCTGTGGTTGTCAATGCAGATCTTAATGTAAATGTAAAAGATGTATTGTACATCTTACAAAATATGTAAATGTACTTCTTTGAAGATCACACTTAAAGGAATAGATCACCAAATATAAAAAATGACAACATTTATATATGCTCCCTCATGTCATTGAAAACTTGACTCTTAATTCTGTGGAACGCAAAATAAAATATTTTAAGCTAGTGTCATACAGGTTCAAAATGACGTGAGGGTGAGAATTTTCATTTTTGGCTGAACTATCCCTTTAAATATGTGGTATTATATATAACTGCAATGGGCTCTATTATTAATGATTTAGAGGCAGATCAGATTTCAGCATATAAGCACTTTCTGTCTATATAACCAGAGGTGGTACTTAATGGATGACAGTGGAACAACCTATACATTGAACCTTATGTTTAATTTTCACTCTTTTCAAGTGAACTTAATAATATCATGACGCTGCACTCCTTTTCCATGCAAATAAATTAAAGTGGTGGAACAGGAATCAACCAGTCACTTAGTTTAAAACATTAGAAATTAATGATGATATTTAAAATATTTATTTTCTGGTAGGTATAATATGCAACAATAAAACCATATCACAACCATGTCTATAAACAGTATTTAATGTCTACATAAGGTGTGTTGCTCAATATTGAACTCGACAGATCAAAAGGCATGCGGATCTGTGAAGGCATGCGGTCGTTGTTGTCCTCTCACACAATGCATTTTTTTACTGTGTATCAAAGACCTCAAACCTACTTTACCTTTCTTAACAAGCATAACTTAAAAAAAAATTATTATCATCAAAAAATGTCAATTTCGCAACCCCTGGTCCACCATTGTGTTGCCAACTCCTCCTGAACACCTAAACAAGGAAATTCCAGAATAGATTGTGGAGCGGAGAGCATACAGGCGCGTGCCGGGCGGCGTGATGACGCACACACACTTTTTGCCGAGTATCATGGGAAAATAACATAGCAGGCTAGCACGCGCAGGAAGAAGAGAGAAGAATCGGCACCTCCGCGAAGCGAAAGTGTTATTGTGCATTATAATTCCCGCTCACCTCATCAAACAGTTATTATACGGTCGTGGTAATGACCAAAATCCCTTTCTAATTCTGCAAGTGTTCACGGAGTTTGTTATTTGTCGGACATTTAGCGCGTGTCGCTGTCGAGCGAGTTCGCGGAAGAGGTGGGTAACGTTAGTTAAATTTACCTTTCATAATCCACTATAGGCATCCTTTACATTTCAATAGGCCAAACTTTTAAATTATTTGTGTATAATTTACAATGTGTCGCTATATTAACACAAACACAAAATATCGAAGAAACCTAACATAAAAGCAGATGAGTTAACAAGTCGGGATTTCAAGCCGGTTAAGTTGAATGGGGGAACGTCTTTATGTCCGCTAGCCTTGATCATCCCTCTTATGTGTTCATAT
This sequence comes from Triplophysa rosa, assembly GCF_024868665.1. NCBI lineage: Eukaryota > Metazoa > Chordata > Actinopteri > Cypriniformes > Nemacheilidae > Triplophysa > Triplophysa rosa. The sequence continues at coordinate 22,879,980 of NC_079893.1, read as the reverse complement.
GTACTGTGTGTTTGCCTTAGTTCAACATCGTCCCTGCTCCGCATACCAAAAGTCATCGATTTAGAAGGTAAACTGGAACTTTACATCAAGCGAGGTACAGTCGACGGCGGTGTGAATATGAGTTACAAGCCGATCGCCCCCGCACCCACCAGCTCCAACCACACACCACCAGGTGAGTTTCATTGTGATCGCTGCTTATGCATTTTTATTAAAATGCGCTTTAGGTGTTGTGTGCACATAGTCTTTTCGTGTGCAGCGTCGTTTAATCCTGAGGCAAGGGTCAGTGAACCTACAGTAAAAGAGGTCAGATGAACGGATAAAGGGGAGGAGTTAAAGAAGCCATAGCCATCTGTCTTGCTCATTACATAATTATGACATAGAGTGTCGCTAACCGCAACCTTCTCCGTTTATCTTAAAACCTAACAAGGCTGGTTTCGTACCAATATGTGAGTGTTCTGTGCCATCCCTACACCGCATCCAATTTGGCTGCTTTTTCTGTCTTCCTTGCATGTAGGGTGGTGAAATATCATTGGTTGAGAGATTGTGCTTTTCATGGTTTTTTTTATCTGTGACTGGTTCTCATCTTGGTCTTTGGTTTTAGGATCCTGTGGCTCCTCTCCATCGCTACCATCCTCTTCAAACTTTAGACCAGCATTCAGTGACTTTGGTCCACCATCAATGGGCTTTGTACAAGTAAGCTTTTTTAATACAATCATCTTAGATTTATATTTTCTGTTTTATCCAAACAACTTTTCCTATCTATGTGAAAGATCTAGGGCCAAGCATTTCATTAAACAGCACGCTTAAAGTATTAGTTCGCCCCAAAAATAAAAAAATCTCCATTTATTTAAATTCATGCCATCTCTCAGTTGACTTTCTTTCTTCAGCTGAACAAAAAGACTTTATAAAATGTCAGTCATTTTATATACACCTAAAGGTCCCAAAATGTTAAAAACTCTAAAAAGTGAAATGATAGGTGTGTGAAAAGAAAGTTAATTTGTAAACCTATTTAGTGATACTGAAATGGAAACAAGCACATCCAAGAGCTAAATTCAATTATGGTGACACTTTAAATCTCATTGCTTCTCACATATAATATCAGAGCTTATCAGAGTATCACCACATTAGAATTTCTGTGAAAGGTTTCACTCAAAACATTATATTTTTTACCAGCCAGTTAAAGTGTCCCAGGGATCCACCTACAGTGAGCTGCTCTCTGTCATTGAGGAGATGAGCCGTGAAATACGGCCTACCTACGCTGGCAGCAAAAGTGCCATGGAGAGACTAAAGAGAGGTACTCAAACAAAGTACACGCATAACGTTTAAAACAGTCAGTGATAAGTGTAGTCCCCTCATAGAAATGGGAGCATACAGGTGAAAGGCTTCCTCAAATCTCAGACCAATAACTTTTTTTCCATTGTTTCCATAAAGTTCCATTATAGGGTTCTACTAAAAAAATTCTTACCAGTTGTTGTAAATGTCCAACTATCTAAAATATCTAATATTTAGATGTGTGTTTAATATTTAATTTGTGTTTTTGTCTTTCAGGTATCATTCATGCACGTGCCCTTGTCAGGGAGTGTCTAGCAGAGACAGAGCGAAGTGCTCGCACATAACATCCATCCACAATCTCCCTCTGGTACTTGTCTCCCCATTGTTCCGTCTCTCACAAGAAACGCTTTCTCTGCCAAGCTATTTACACCAATATTTTGTATCTTTCTTATTGATCTACTTTGTCCATCGCGCATAGCCTAGTCCCCACCTGCCCTGATGTAAACCTCATGTAGTGTTACTGCAAATAGCATAGCAATTTTTTAAGCCCAATTTTTGCAATTCTGTATTTAAATAAAACAAAATCAATAAACAATTTGAAGAATTTTCAATTTTGGGTAACAAGTGATTATTAAACTTGCTTCAGTCATCACATTAATGCAAAAGAGCTGAAGTTTACACATGTTTTGAAAAAAATGTGTTTATTTGTAGTGACACAGATAGGCATAATTGTGAATTACACAGAAAAGGGAGAGTACATGATTTCTGTTTTGATGGCAAAGTGAATTTTTTCACATGTGGTGTCACAGTGCTAACTTGTGTCTTTTATTACATGTTACATATCTTTTTTTTTTTCTTTTAATATTAAAAATGTTGCATACACACAATGAATATAATTAACAGTGAGTAATATCAATAATGTGGAAAAACAAAATAAATACAAAAGAACACAAAATAAGGGGATATAGTGATAGAAATGCAGATAAGACATTTTGTTATCTAGACTGTCTTAATTCAAATTTGTTTCATTTCAACCACCCTTGTTAGAGCACTTGATCTCCAATGCATTGCCCACTATATCCAAAAAGTATGGAGGGATAAGGTGATTAACCAGTATTTACCAAATCCTGGTTTTTACGGTTCCCATTGGTAACTTGACAACATTGACTTGTGTTTTCATTTTCTGAATTATTCTCTTGCTGTCTGTGTTCACTTATTTATAACTCTTCATCATTGTTTGTTGGCAAAATGGATGACCAGGCTCCTCAAAGCTATGCAGTAAATAACAATGTACTTCTTACTAGTAAATTGATTATCAGTTTACCAGCAGAACATAAAAAAATGACGAAGTAGTTTGCTTAGGGCATGTCTGTAAAATGAAAACCAAAGGTGTAGGAGATACATAAACTAGTGGGGGCAAATTTATATGCACATGTTCCAACTTAACCATGGACTCTTTCAAAATATGCGGAGAGTTCAGCTTGGTTTTAGCCCTGAAAAAAAATGCAGCACAGTTTATTTAACTGAAAACATGTTTTTGTTGCTTAACTAAAATTATGGCTAACCCATATCTAGACTAATTTTAGATCTGTTAAGTGTACAGCCCTAAATACAAATAAAATGCTTAGTGATTGGTTTAATGAAACCATATGGATGCAGCTGTGAATAAAAATAAGCATATAATATACATGTACAAGACTTCACACCCAGCAAAAGTATTAGAGAATACTGCTAAAACAACATCTCTGTTATAAGATTAAAACAAAAACTATGATTGGGTTGCACAACTTGCACTTGATAGAATGTACTGTACGCGCCTTTATATGTTTTATTAGCATTCTGTGAATACAGTGGTAGCGAATGATGTGTGCAGTCCTGAAATGCAAGACCCTCTCCTCAAAATTGGAATAAGAATGGATACCCAAAATGCATCTGAAAATGACTAATGAGATGAAAGACTGAACTTACTGTAGTAGCGGCAGCAGAAGCTTTGCCACTATAGGTGAAGAGGTTCTTATAGCGTCCCTTCTCTTCTTTCTCTTTCTTCCGGATGCGCTCTTCCATTGCTCTCACTTCCTTTGTGACTGAGGATTCAAGTGTTGGGTCTAACTCAACCACCCTGGCAAAGTCAGCTCTTGCCTCTGCCTCATTCCATACCGCTGCATGCGCCTTCCCTCGTTTGAAATATGCCTTTACATTATCTGTTCAAAAGGCAAGAATGAAATTAAGCATCTGAAATGCAGATTAATGTCACTAAGGTAAGAGCACACTCACATTTTGTCTGTCGTAGCATTACATAGTTTATGTTTACATAATAAAATTTATGATCAGTCTGTCAAGAACTACTTTGTGACAATGACCAATGAATTGCACAATAAAATGCTTCTTTGAAATAGCTGGACGTAAAAGCAGATATGGTAATCATTGAACAAAGTTGGGCAGATAATAATCAGATTAACATATACTGTATGACTTTTATATGTACTTTGATTTGTTACTTATGTAATAGGATTATATTATAATTTACACACTCTGGTGTTGACATTTACCATCATACTTATTGATGATAGATGAGCAGTGGTCCAAAATCTCATAGTACTGGCCCTGAAGATATTTGCACTGGCAGTAGTTGAGAAGGAGAGGAGTGATCATGTGGTCAAATTTGATCCATGACTCATCACCCGGTCGCTCCTAAAAATAGGGGATACTGTATGTGTTTTAACAGTATAACCAGAATATACATTAAGCAAGGAAGAATTGAGTTCAGACTCTTGGCTGAAAACAAATCTTGGTGAAAAATACCATATACAATAAATTAGGGTCAAAAGCAAACAAAACCAACGTATAAATTGTTTTAATATCTGCTCAGGCTAACCTTCATTTGTAAATTCTTTAGGCAGGCTATGGCACTGTAGTATTTCTCAGCAGCTGCTGCAATGTCTCCACTCTTGAAAAGTGAATTTCCCTCCTCATGGATCTGCGGTATGGCTCCCAGTTTCTCCTCATCTGTCATTGCCCATATTTCCATTTGGAAGGAGCCCGGGGGCAAGATCTTGGTGATGACAGAGAATATTAAACACAAATATGAAACAGAATGGAAATGACCAACAGTTAAAGCAACACTGTGTAGTTTTTGGACCTTAAAATAACGTCTCTAAAATGATTTCAGTATTTTTATTATTAATTTTACAACAAGTTACTAGTTATTCACCTAGTATATTATCTGTCTCCTGTTGTTAAAGAAGTATTAATACAAATGGTACTTTGAAAGAAGTTTTGGCACAGATTGGCTTGCTACCTAGATTGCTAGGCTGCAAGCAAGCCTAGTAAAACTACACTACCAAAACACGATCCCATGCTCTCACCTGTAGCAACTCAAGAGTAAAAAAAAGAGGCTGGGGATTGGTCTGCAATTTATCCAGGTCTGGGTAACCCATAGAATGATGCGAGTGAACCTGTGCTATTCCACAGCAGTGTCTCTGTCCATCCAGTGGGTCTTTTCCTTTGCTGATGTTGCGTAGCGACAAAGAAACCGAAGGGTAGATGGCTGTGTGCTAATACAGAAAACAATCATAATTTAGAAACATTCTTGAGAGTACAGTAATTTGATTTAGTTTATTGCTCACAGATTACCAACCTTGACATCACAGGTAAAGTCAGCCACTTCACCCTCTCTCATAGTGGTCAACACTTGCTCCCACACAGGAAGCTTGAACTTCTTCCCCAGTATGAGCTCCATAGGTTTACATCGACCTCCCATTGTCCTGGAGTCATCCAGCACTGTCCCATCACAAAGACTAGTGCGGAAATGAAACTTGACCTTTTAAAAGAGAGTTTAGTTTTTATAAACAATAAATATGTTATGCAACATTTAACACATTACCCTGCCTGTAAAAGGATACAATTTGCTTTAATATTAAGGTGAGCTGCACAATGCAATAATATACAAATTATGAATATGAATTATTAAAGTTAACCATATACAAGAGCAGCCATAGTTTTTTATTTGAGGCAAACCATAGTAACCACAAATGTATTGGGATCTGGCCACAATAACCATAGTTTAACCATGGTGTGTGTAGCAAATACTATGGTAAGACACGTGATTTTCAATCTGCCAAAAACATGATTATTAGACCACACTTTTACTATAATATAAAACCAATAGGTTTATTTTCCTAAGGGAAGAGGCTGGGGTTGTCATGACACGGGTGGACAAACCATTACATACAATTGTTACATTGTCTTTGCATAGGTTTCGGCAGGATGAATTGTGTTTTCTCCTTAAAGTGCAAACAGACGTCCTGTTTATGAGATAGCCTTATTTATTTTATTGCATCAGATATGTATGCACTCTGATGGTTAGCTACAAAGGCTAAACCAGAAAACCTTGTTTCTGTAAAAACAGCACATAAACAAATACAAGTCTCCGCAAAACAGCATCGTCTGGGCTTTTTTTATATTGCATAGCTCATGTTCATTTCAGGTAGAAACATCGAACATATAAATGAATCCTACAAAACTAACGAGGCAAACTGATGCAGCTAACGTTACGTTAAGTTAGCTTGCTATCGGACTTTGAATCGTTACGGAATGAAACATTGTATCACCTCCTCGACATTTCACGTCTACACAACATACACAAAACCTTACACTACCTTTGTCCCATCTGGGAATGGTGAAAACTCTCCTTTTCCAGGAGAGATGTCTTTTTTAATAATGCCGTCCGCTTCAAGCTTGATAGCAATTTCCTCCATTATTCTTCGAGATGTAGAGTTGCGCGGGTCAGATGCGGCTAGATGGCGCTGCAAACGCTTCGAGAGTTACACAGCACTGTACTTAAAACATGCTAGAGTTATGACACTAATGTAAACACATTCATATAGAATGTAATCAGAAGATCTTCTGGAATCTGAATTAACATAAAATAACCAGTTAAATTAACCATTGTTTTATTATAGTAAAAGTGTAGCAGTAACCAGCATTAGTATTTTTTTACAATTCTTGTTATTAGTACAGATCGGCTCTGGTACAGAAATCATGGTTAAACTGTGCTTATTGTGGTGAGAATAGTAATTTTGTGGTTTCTATGGATTTAATAACAAACAACTATGGTAACTAGTTAAACACATGTTTAATTTTTTACATGGTAAAATATTTATTTCTAAAGGCTATCGTGTGTACATGAAAGCACTAATAGTTGTAACAATAAAATTAAGTAATACTGACAACTGAAAAATACTGGTTTATTCAGGACATTTTAATATTTGTTTAGTGCCAAATAAAGAACAGACGTTTTGAAAAATGCAACACTGCAGTGCTATAGCAATAATAAATAAATAAAAAACATTTTAATTCCAAATAAAAATATAAACCATCATAGGAATTCTAATGGTTTTAATGGAAACTGTAATGGTTATAATGGAAGCTGCCATGGTAATTTTGTTATCTGGCAGATAGGAACCAACCTTTCAGAAACTTGTGGATCATTTGTTGACAGTTTTAAATACTTCTGGAATAATCCCAAACACACAACAAAGGTTAATGGTAAACAGCAGACGGTTTAAAATGACATTTGTAATGGAAACCATTAGACTTTTCAGCAGGGTGTATAATGAGACATGTGGAAAACGTGAAAAAGCTTTTTTATGTAGGGAGTATTTAATTTCTAGGGTTGCCCAGTCCGATAACACAGCATGTCAGTCGCCGTCCAGCATTGCCATTTAACAGGCTTTCGGCATTTCCACCTCTCCCCAAATCATCATTTCCCTCATGTATAACAACAGACCGGCCAATTATTGGGAGCTTTCCAAAGAGTGTTGCATTAAAATGCCGTGACTGACAAATCTTTCCATTTTTCAGAACAAAGTTTCCAAAATCCCCTGGATGGTTTATTCTGAGGGGATTGTAATGTCCACCTGTAGAATTGCAGCCCTTGCTCAAATCTCCATACTCATGAATGTGCATTGCTCTAGGCTGTTTACTGTCGACAGGGAGGCCATGGAGTCTGAAAGTCACATTCAGTTTCTCCTTTGATCCAGACTGTTTAAAAATAATCTGGCCATATACACAAGGCATGCCCGATGCTGTTCGAGTGTTGGGATGCATCCTACACATAGCCTGAAGTGATCCGGAATTACTATATGATGCAAATGCTGATCCACAAAAGTACAAATGGCAACCCAACAAAAGCGCCAGAAGTGGTGAAAAGCAAAGGGTCTTCATTGCTTCTTTTTCTCTGTGGTAAAGTAAAATACAGAAAATCACAGTCAAACCACGTGTTGCTTTTTTAAATTCAATTCAATTTTATTTATATAGCGCTTTTCACAATGTGCATTGTTCCAAAGCAGCTTTACAGTAGAAAATAAGAAAAACACAAAAAAGGTAAAACACAGCACAGTGCATGGTTTTTATAAAACAAGCAAGATTATTCTAGTAAATAATATCTAATAAATGCAGTCTCCTGGTGGTTTATTTAGCATATTTTGCATTAAGTGAATGCTTGGATGAAAAGATGTGTCTTTAATCTAGATTTAAATTGGGATCACCATGCTTTCAATATCAATTCAGTTGCAATGTTAAAGTATACAAATATAGCGCAAATGCAATTATTTTAACATCTACAAACTTTACAGCAATGTACATTGTACATTATCTTTGGTTATTAAATACACACACATGCAGAAATAATGACGTTATAGTCTAAAAACACAATGTTAAATGTTGTTTCTGTTTTGCATTAACTGATTAAATATATTATCACTACATACACTTATTTATTTAGATTCTACATCGTACGTACCTTCTGCGTTGTCTCGCTTAAAATCGATTCATTATAACATCGTTACTCGGCGTTTAAGTAGCAAGTGATGGGCTCCAATTTTTGGATAATTTAGGGGCGTTAACACCTCAAAATGGGCATGTCTACCCACAATGCAGCACAAAACCTTTTTTTTCTACGAACTTCTAATCAACTAATCTTTTATTGATTTTAATCTTCTTTAAATTTCGAATAATTCTTGCAGAATAATTATGATAAAATAATAAAAATAAGACAACTAAGAAACCTTTTGCTTTAGTTTCTTATAGAACTATTCTGTTGACTCAGAACCATCTGAAGGGGCGTTTCATCGTGACGTATGAACCTAATTTACATTATTTCTGCAGTCTGTACTTCAAGATGAGAAATACTAATAAATACTGCTCTTAATGTGGTTCTCATTAAATTGTAAACCGTTGTTATAATCTGCTGCAGTCCTATACGTAAATCGATTACGCGGAATGAAAAGACAGACCATCATGATCTCACCATCATGCAAACACATCGCCGTATTCCGCTCTATATAGTTCCTGTCTTAAATCTGTTAGCAATGCGCATGCCTGAAAACTTGTATCCTAAGCTACGTACTGGGAACCTCGTTTCGCCATCATTGCTTAGGGGAAAGTCCCCGGACATTGGGCAGAGATGTCCTGCATACTGCGCAGAACGGTTGCTTGCGTAGCGTACCCATGCTAAGACGTCTGTGACCGAGCTGTACGCCTGCAAGCCCGGCTTGTCAATACACATAGTTACGCAAGTGTAGTACCACGTTACTTCAACAGAACGGGGCTCATTCTCAGCGTGCGCAATTTTTTTATGAGAAATACAATGTGCGTTATTGGAAATGTGGTAAATCAAAAGACGAAACATTGACTGATTGCTAGACAACCTGGATAGATCTATTACTTATATTATCTCATTATCACCAGTACATGCTAACTCGGTGTTGTTGACTTAGCATGTATCGACCCTCCCATCCATGAGCTCTGGACGCGCCCAGCTGATCCTACGATCCGCCCATATCTCAGCAACGCCACCTCCTATTTGTTGAAGCGTCTGAAAATGCAAAACGCGGTATTTTATGGGTCGATCTTACGCATGCGCACAGCCGATAGTTTTGTTTGAAGGAGTTCTCGTAGCCAGGGAAGACTGGACTGAATTTGCCCGGAAAGAGTGGCTTCACCACAAGGTTGCCAACAAACATCATAATTTAAAGGAACATATGAGTGGAAACCACTCGTTTTTGAACCGTAGTTCATATCTAAGAGGTGCATAGCTGCTTGATGTATTACTATCACCATGTTAGGGCATTATCCAAACGTGGAAAAATCGCAGCTTGTCAACTACGTGGAGGATTATTTGGAATGTGTTGAATCGCTGCCTTTGGACATACAGAGGAATGTTTCATTGTTACGCGAGATCGACACAAAGTATCAAGGTAACGTTAAGCGAAACATTTGTGAGAGCTGCCAGTATACAACGATGTATATTTCAGTACAATTTACGTATACCGGCTTTGTTTAATTTCTTATAACACCAAACACATTTTTATTATGCTTGTTGTTAGTGTTTCTAATGCTGGACACGCTCGCTGTGTTTTAGTTAAATTGCTTCTGTTTGTTCTAGTAGCAACACTATCCTACCACCAGTGATCAGCCATTTTGACTAGTGCATACTCTCTGTACTGTTGTTTGGCTGCGCTCTTTCTAAACGCATCGCTTTAGTTACCATAGTATCTGCTACACTACGACGTAATGGTGCTCTCTGTCGCCGTGTGTTTTGTTCGAACGGAGCTAAAACGGCTACGGCTCGATGCCGACGCCTAGTAATGCTTTGAAGTTATGTTTTGCTTTGGCTATCTTTGCAGTTTGCAAATGAATGTTGCCGTGCAAATGTATTTCTGTGCAACGAGAAAGCGTTCATTAAACGTTTCGAATCACGGTTTTGTTCCGCGTGTTTTTATGAGACAGAGGTGCGCGTACGTATGTTCTGGCAGGTAGGTAGGCAGGCGACTTGTAGGGTTATGTTACAAAGCTGCAGAGGTAGCAATAGAGACACCCAGACATGCAAAAAAAAACAATCGATTGTAGTGTGTTAAAGTGTGGCTTTGTAAAACGTTTTGGGCGTTCAGCGTCTACAAATGTGTTGCAACTCTATGATTGAACCCACAACCTCACGTTATTTCATTCATGCTTCTCTGTTTTCTGAACCACTCAGAGGTCCTCAAGGAGGTGGATGAGATATATGAAAAGTACAAAAAGGAGAGTGACAGTGCCCAACGCAAACGACTGCAGATTCAATTGCAGCGTGCTCTGATCACCAGTCAGGAGCTTGGAGACGAGAAAATCCATGTGGTCACGCAGATGATGGAGGTTGTGGAGAACCGCTCGCGCCAGATCGAGGCCCACTCGCCCAGCTTCTTGGAGGCAGGAGAAACGGAGCGACCTGTGGAGAAGGTGAGGCACGATCCTGCGAGCACCTCTGCCAACGTTATGCCCGAACGCTCTTCAGCGCGGCGACCCAGACGTCAGCGCAACAGCGAGAGCCGTGACACTTGTCATGGTGCTAACGGTGCCCTGGAAGACCTGGGCGAAGAGCCTACGCAGCAACCCCGTGAAAAAAAGTCCAAGTCGGCCAAGAAGAAGAAACGCTCCAAGGCCAAGCAAGAACGAGAAGCGTCTCCGGTTGAATTCACCATAGATCCCAATGAGCCCACCTACTGCCTCTGTGAACAGGTGTCATATGGAGAGATGATTGGCTGCGACAATGAGCAGTGTCCTATTGAGTGGTTCCACTTTTCATGCGTTGGACTCACCTACAAACCCAAAGGTAAATGGTATTGCCCCAAATGCAGGGGTGACAATGAAAAGACTATGGAAAAAAGCGCAGATAGGGCCAAGAAGGATCGGCGGTCCAGGTAGTGCCTTCCAGAAGACGTGCTATGTTAATATTAAAGATTGTTTAAATGAAATATGCCTGTATGGGGACTGGCGATTTTTGTGTTTAACTTATGTTAAGGTTCTCCTCATGCACTTAGCTGAAAAGTTTCCAAACAGGTGCTGTTGTTGCTAATGCATTAGGATGGATGGTGAAATGACCAACAGACTTATTTAACCATGGAAACACAGATGTTTAAGATACTGCCACTAATGTCCCTAAGATAATGAAGAGTTCTTTTTCCAAATGTTTTACTCTAAATTGTTGCTTTCACTAAGCCTCTAAAGTTCATATATTGGAAGTCACCCAGGCCAGGGTAATAAAAGTTGTTAAAAAAGAGGCACATGATCAAAATGCACAACGTTATGTCCACATCTTTTTTTAATTTTTGCATTTCTTGTTCTTTCATTCCACATTTTAGCAAGCATATGGGACAAAACACCTCCAAAATGTCTTCCAGTGAAAGAACAAATTCACTTTATTTGTTACAATTTTGGAGTGATGTTTTTTGTTCATTTTTGTGAAGTTTCATCTATTTAAATAAATCAGTGCTTGTTATGTCTCTAATTGGCTTGTGGTTGTAACTATAAATCAGTTGCTTATGGGTTATATACGAGACAGTCCATATTTTATGTACAGATAGTATTTTAACAAATATAAAATAATAGACTCAATAATTGATTTAGTAACCATTCGGTTTTGGACACACTGAATTTGTTTCTGCTGATATTTAAGACTCTGGAGGCTTATGCTTTTTTACAAGTATATAAACTGTGCGTTATAATTTTCCAAATTTAATATTTATTAATATTATTTTAAACTGAATAAGCGTGACTAGATAAAATATATAAGCTGTCCAGTGGGAAAAAACAAAATCGGCAGCTCTGTCAAATTTTTGACTGGTTGTGAATAGACCACTACACAAACTGCAAACACTGGTCCAGAAGCACGTCCGGTTTCATTTTTAAATTGAACTTTTATTTGTTTGTTACATATATAATTAAATCCTAAAGATATTTGTGTAAATTTTGATTCGGTTAGAATTGTTCTATTGGTTGTATTTTGTTCAAAACAACTAAGATCAGCGTTGGACCCGCAATGTTTACATCTTTCAAAGTGGTCTATATTTGAGACAATAGTGTTACGGTTGTAATGGGATATAATGAGTTCCTCTTTCTTTTTTTAATGTCCTTCTCTATGTCTGGAAGCTATTAAATATATGTTGTGGTGTTACAACTAAGGTCCACTCATATGATATTTTGAATCAGGGATTTTTGAACTAGGTTGAAAAAAGGTAGGTAATAAAAGCCATTTTTGCATGTTTTAGATTTTGCTGTGCTGAGGGAAGAGCGTATAATCTTATGACAATATTTGAGATGCCAATAAGCAATTTAAGATATCCAGTGAGCCATTCCTGAAGATTCATTTAGAAACAGGAATGTATAGTCCCAGCACTACAGTTTGCAATTTGGACTGACATTAGTCATTCCAGGGTCTATTCTTTGCCTGTTCTAGGGTCAATGTGAGCTCAATAACAAATTATGTTCATCACATCGGATCTCCTAATTGTTTTATGTTTAGTTGAAGAGAATAAAGAACAGTCCTGCCAGCAGATGTCACCAGCAAGTAACCATCCAAGGTAAGTCTGATCTGTGAAGTTTTTAGTGATCTCAGCAGACTAAATTGAAATAAAGACTAACATTCCTCTGTGCATTTTTAATCATTTTTTATAAAGCTGATTATTTCAATGGGTCACAATGACACAATATCAGTGTTCGTGTAGTCCTGTTAGTAACTACTAATAAAAATAAAATTTTAAGTCACATGCAAAAGGTCTTAATAACATCTCATTTAACTGTAATAGCTACAGGAAAAACAATCATTGTGTGAATAAAGAATGACCTGCATTTTTAATACAAGAACACATTAGACGGGTAGGTCACCAGCTCTTTCAAGCATGGCAAATACTTGTAAATGTGTATTTATTCTGGGTTACACAGTAATCAGGTTTACTCTATAACCCAGGATTTGTTGTGTTAACGTTTCACACAATCTATGAATCCCGCTGCTGGTTAATAAGTATCCAACCACTCCACTAATTCTACCTGTTAAATGCAACACACAGCATTTATTTCTCATCCCACGTAGATGTTTCAAAAGCTTTGTTATCTTGAGGTTACCTGTGGGAGTGTGTGAAGAAATACCTTTTATACAAAGAATTGCAACCCAGGGTCACCACACGATCATTATTTATTTATTTATTTTAAAGTTTTACTTGATTAATATTGAAATGTTTAAGATTTGACCTGTGTTTCTCTCTCCCTTATCTTAAATGTGTGCTTTAAGGGGCGGTTTCACGAACAAGGACTATCTTAAACCAGGACTAGGCATTAGTTAAATTAGGATATTTGAGTTGTGTTAAAAAACATACTTTACAAAAAAACATTACTGGTATGCATCTTGAGACAAAATAATCCCACTGATATATTTGAAGATATGCCAGTGTAAATTGTTTTCGTTTAAAACGCCTCTAACATTTCAGTTAGTCTGGGACTAGGCTTAAACCCTGTCTGGGAAACCGCCCCTAAATGTTTTGCTTATAGTCAATATGTTTTATGTACAGCTGCTTTGTAACAATGAAAATTGTAAAAGGCGCTATATAAATAAAGTTGATTTGACTTGACTTTTAAAGAGTTGGTCTTCTCTGGAGTGATACTGAAATCACTAAGCAGGAGGAAATACCCTGAAAACTTGGGAAGGGATATCTGACACCAAAGCCTGAGTGCTCTCTTTCTGTTCAATGGAGGTTATCTGATGAAGGAGGTTTTAAAAAAGCGAATGCAAATAAAGCTGGATTTAGATTCTTTTCAGATTAAAATTCACAAACACACAATCTACTAATTTATCAAAATAATGATGTACCACAAAAATTACAGTGTGTCAATTAATGACGTATATTTGTTTAAGCAGTGAAAGCATAGTGTAACGTTTTGTATACATTTTTATTTATGGAGACCTTTTGTATACTTAAAATGAACAACTAACAATTTATCAATTTGCTATAAAAAGAAGTTCATTTAGAAAGACAATAATATAAATTATGCATAGGCAGTGGTTACATGAAAGGTATTTTCATTATTTTGACACCCTCAGTACAAATCTGTATGATTTTACGTCTTCTGTAAAATACAAAAGAAGATATTTTGAAAAACGTTGGTAACCAAACAATTTGGGACGCCATTGACATCCACTCTATGGGCATCCACTCTATCTTTGTGTTCTGCAAAATTGACACGAGGGTGAATAAGATCATTTTAGGGTGAACTATCCCTTTAAAAGGAGGAAAACATTTGTAGCCCACATAGGGATACCCTGCCCCATCGCTTCTTTCATGTCCACCCTATGATCATTTAAAGTGCTTTTGAGCTAATCGGTGACCGCCAGCTCGCGCTCTGCTTTTACCAATGTTCACCTGTTGCGAGGTTCATGCACTCGCCATGTTTTAAAGGCCGCCTGTAGGTGGAGTCAGGAAAACATCTGGTGATCCACTCGCGCGCAGTCGCTGCGCTTCTCCGCACGTCCTATCTGATCGCCGCACCGGGCACCGGCGCACGAGCCAGACGCCTCCGAAACGAGTTACGACTGTGAGTCTGACCTCTGAAACGCAAACCTGCGGTCTCTATGAATAGTCAATAGTATACAAGGTAAACAAATATACTAAAAACGGACTGGGAGGCAACCTTGCAGCGCACCAAAAGAGAAGACATGAATAAGAAGGAATGAAGTCATCTGCGGTTTATGGCCATCAGACATCACCAATGAATGCAGTAATCGATCAAGCCACCGTTAAAGAGGCCTTGATGCTGGCCAGCCGTCTGGAGGAATCGCTCTCGCACTACGCGCTTTCTTTCGCTCCTATGCGCAGAAAGCCGTGGGAGAGGTGTGGAAAGAGGCAGGTTGGGATCTATTAATACAGAAAGCCCTATTGATTATTAAGCTCTATCGATCAGTGCAGTGCCTAGTCTTTATTGCCCACTGGACCGTTGGCATCAGGCTATGGGCTCACCATACGGAAGGCAGTATTGTGACCATTTGTTGTATGCATAAATGACATTGGCGTCTCTCTCGCGTAGCATGCTGGTGGACCCTCCGCCGTCACGCGGAGCGCTTCGGCTCCTGGAAACAAACCCAAACTGAACTACGGGTGCGATGTGCTCGTTTTGGCAATTTAATAAGGTGCGCAATAAAACACCGTGTGAGTGCCGTGGAGGAGCTTCGGACGGGGACACAATCCGCGCCGTGGCCTGTGTGTGAAACGCGCCGGAGAATGGAGAAGTTCCTGCAGATAGCGCCCCATTCCCTGGCCATAGTGCTGTCACGGGTCAGCACCGACGAATCACCCGCGGTCACGGAGAAGCTTCAGCACCACCACACCGGCTATGAGATATTCGCCGACTTAAAAGCGGAGAACATGCAGCACTACTGGAATAAGAAAGTCACGGACGCCATATCGGAGACGTTTTTCTTGGGCTGGATAGATGAACATGTTCTGCTCATTCAAGGCAAGGAGGATCATTTGGAGGTGCTGAGGGAAGGATGGACACGGAGGGCCCTGAAACCACCTCGGGGATTCGAGATCAAGTGTATAGGTAAGCCTGTTTATACATTGATCCGATATCTTTCTTGGGCTGCAGAATGTTTTACACCTGTTTAGCAGAGAGCAACAGTTCAGTTCATTCATAAAGAACAAGGGCTAACAGTGTTTATAAATAGATTTTGAGTGATGTGTATAGGTGCACAGGTTTTCATGGGAACATGAATTTCTACCTGCTCATCATGAACATTCAAGTGCACTTGCAAGCCCAACATGCAGAGGAAAACAGCATGGGGTGCGTACTGGGATTCCCCAACATGCAGTACTGTCCTGTGAAGATACAATTTGTATGTTACACACATACACTCACCCATATTCATATCTGATGTCTGAATGGTGCACGGCATGTTCTCTCTGCAAAATCTGACAACCTTGGACTAATGATTGTGACAACAAGAATTTACCATGAAATTTGCTGTAATACTAGGCTTTGTAACCGGCTAATAAGGTTTTCAATTATGTTTCTCATTATATATATACCTGTATATATATGTATATATAATATATAAAACAATACATACAGTATATATATATATATATACTGTATGTATTGTTTTTTCTGTTCTTCCCATTCTTTGCTTTAACACACTCTCATTCATCTTGATGTTTGCTTGAAGAAACAGGTTTAAAGTTACAGCATAGTTAGAGCATTCCTTTGAATCTCCATCATTCAAAGTTTGAATAGTTGTTCTTAATCTCTGTGGATTGTTCTAGTCCAACACCGTAAAAAATCCAATTTGCAAAATGTTCTCCCTACAAAGATAAATAAGTAACTTGAACATAGATTTTTAGTTAAAGGAGTCAAATGATTGTTTTGCATTTACTAAACAAAATTAGCATAAACATGCCTAAACATGATTATTTTGTTGACTGGATTCTCAAGTGTTTGGCCAAAATGCGTCAGAAAGTTTGGCAAATTTACAAAACTGTGTATACTGAACAAACAATTTTGCAAGAGTTTGAAAGTTCCCAGGATGCACTGCAGCATGTTCAATTCTGTGTTTCTTATTTGTTTTTCTTTTAAAGATTGATGTTTCAGTTCTTGCTGGCTTAATTTATTTTTGATTGTTATCATGGTTGAGGTTTGTGTGTTCAATGTTAAGGTGTAAGTGCACGACCCAACACCAAAACCAGTTTAATTGCACTCAACACAAACTGTTCAAACAGTTAAGTTTTGGTCTGTCTGAGGCAGAAAACAAGTAGCCTACAATTGTAGTAAAAGACAAATAAATGTGTTTATTTTTAAATAACCAATTTATATTCTCTATTTATGTTCAGCCAACAAAACATATTTTGTTCTGTTGTTCATTAGGTAAACTTGACTATGTTGTGACAACTAATGACTTAAACATCATTTTTTAAGTTGGGTGAAATTTAGTCTCTGTTTGTTGAGTTAACTCAAAAACAGTGCTTGTGATAGGTTGCCTTATTATTTAAAATTGACTCAACTCTTTTTTTTACAGTGAATTGCTTGAAAATTCGACACAAAACAAATTGAAAACTTGATTGTGTTAAGTTTCATGATAAATTTCAATCACGTTACTCCCTGTGGTGTGATGATAAATTAAAATATGCATGAACATAACACATCCTAGATGAATAAACAGATACTTAAATATGACCAAATATCAAGAACACAAATATAAAATTGTCTCATCTCATGGTGTAACAATTTGCCATGCGAGGCTTGTTCTTCTGAACTCCATGTAATTGTCTTGACTGTTGGTTTGGGTTCAAGGCTGCATAAACAAAAGAGAGTTTCAAGGGTGAGACTGAAAATGTGGGCCTCCAGTCACTGATTGTGCAAACATAAAGCAATCCCGTACACATTATTGCAACTCAAAGAGAAATTCTTCTCATTCCACCTGGCTGATACTAAATGGTCTGTTTTGGAATGTGGTGATATGTTTAGTGTTTGTAGATCTGAGTTTGGGTTCTTTGCCGTGAATGGGTTGAGCTGCGTTCACACTGATAAAGAGATTGATTGATCATGTTTTGCACTGAAATTGAGAATTGAACTTTTTGTTTTTAATTTGAAAGAAGCAGAGGTGGTTTTCAGTTATGACCGTTTGTGTTCTGTTGTGCCACTTAAACTGAATTCAATCCCTGAATTCACCAAAACTTATTATTCTATTCATTTTTTAAAACACCAGGTAAAAGTTTCATCCATCTTTGAGTTCCAGTTTTAATATGTGCTAACACAGGTTGCAATGAAAGTTTTTTAGAAAAAAATTTTGAGCAGTTTTTTGCGTAAAGTTTATTTTATTTTTAGTGGAAAAAAGCATTTTACAATTTGCTTTGTGCTGATTTTGTGTCATATATTTGCTTTAATTGAGAAGACTTACAATCTTTTATATTCATTTCTGGCTAAAGATCAAGACCAGACATACAGTATATTGTTTTACTTTTTTTGGCGTAACTTAAGAAGTTCTTGTCACTTATTTTATGTGGAATTATATTATACCCAAAGCGAAACACTGTACTGAATTGACAACACAAAGAGTTTCAACTTTGTGAAGTCGTAACTTTACAATTTTTTAAATATTTTATTTATTTATCTTCTTTTTTTGCTTTTTAAATTATGATTGTAAATCATTAAAACATCATCTGAACCCATTGTGATCCAAGAACATTTAGCCCCGGTTTCACAGAAAGGGCACAAGAGACTAAAATTAATTTTGAGCTGTCTTGACTGAAAATAACTGGCACTGACATATCTTAAAATATGTCAGTGCCATTGTTTTGTTTCAAGATGGACATCAGTAATGTTTTTTTCTACGGCATTTTAATAAAAGCGACTTAAATAGCCTAAATTAACTATGGCATAGTCCTGGCTTAGGCTAAGCCTTGTCTATGAAACCGGGCCGTAGAATTTTAAAACTCCTATATGACTTAAATTGAGATTTGGGATTCAATGTGAAGATGTTGCACCTCCAGACTTTAATTGCTGTCAGTTTCATAGATTTTTTTATTCTTAAGTTGCTTTTGTTTATCATCTGCGGCAAAACAGGGCCAATGAAGTATGTCTCAAAGTTACGAATGTATTTTTGTAAGCAATATAACCCAGACATTACCTCTGCCCACAGACAGCCACCTAGACAGCAAGGAAGGTTCCCATTAAAGTTAAAAATGTTGTCTTGAAATAGCACAGAGCTGTTCAGGTGTGTGATTATCATAAACATGATAAATAAGTAGTGCCAACTTGAGTTCATACCTGCATACCTGTTTGTGTGAATATGCATGGGAGGTTGTTTGTGCTAAATGACAGATCTTTCAATGGTGACATTACCTCACCTCACATCTTATTTGAACCCTGCCTTGTAAAACTTAAAGAAAAAGTGTTAATTGCAGACACTGAGTTCGACTTAAGCTTGTATCAAAGCTCTTGACAGGAACAGTCTCAGTGTTTTTTTACATGCAAGGATGGAACATGTTTGGATATTGTGGGGAGTAGTGGGTTTCTGGCTTTTTCATTTGTCTGTCGGGAACAGAAATTAGCATTTTCTTTCATTTTGGTTAATAAAATGAATCGCAACCTTGAAGACATGTGACAAAAGATAAATATGTGATCAGGTGTTAAATAGACTTTTGGACATTACAGTACCACGTTTACATGACATACCTTTATGAATTGACAGAGGCTTTTGTCTAAAGTGATTTGCAATGCATTCAAGCTTTTATTTTATCAGTATGTCCATTCCCCGAGGATGTAACCAAATACCTACAATGATAACAAAAATACATTCTAGCCTTGAGAATTAAGCTATGGAAACACATTTTCAAGGTATGAACATAGTTTCTGCAAAGTGTGAAAACATACCCCGCCATTATTTCTTCTAAATTATTTGAAATTGGAGATGCGTAACCCAAAGCCTCATATTTTCTTGTGGGTGTCGGACTAGAATGGCTTGAAGATTTATACTCTGGGTAGATTGGGATGGCTACCTCTGATGTTTTTGTATTACTTGGAGGTTGCCCAGAGACCGTGAAGTTTTGAATTTCATGAGACACGAACCATAAGGCCCTAACTATATTCTTAAACAGATACTTTAAAGCATCTGCATGATAGTCATTTGTTAGAAAGTGAGAATTCCTCATCAAGCGTCTTCATTGTAAAGCATCTGTGTTAGTGCTTGGTTATTTGAATGTTGATGGCTCTCCATAGATCAAATTCCTTAACTTGTCACTGGGTGGAAACATACAAGGACCGTGATATCAGAATGCTGAGTCTGAGTCGTGTACACACATGGATTGTGGCGGCAGCATTTAGTGGCTTTCCGCTAAAAAACAGGTCTGGTTTTGGTGCAAATGGGAAGGAAGGCGGGGGGACAGGAAGGGAACTGTGTTTGACACATGGGGAGCCCTAGATGCCTTGTCTTCAATTGCAGGAAAGGGAGGAGTGCATAACAGAATGAAGGGAAATGGTCAATGGATCACCAAATCAGCATCGCGGAGAGACATGTGGACACCCAAAGTCACAACTTTAGAAACAAAACATATTTTTTGACAGGAACATTTTGAGTGTTACAGGTTCACAATGTTTTGTGATGCCTCCACTTGCTCCTAGTACATTCCCCTGCAGGCTTTAAAGTTTGTGAGATGTGTCATGATCATACCTGATTATCCACAGAGGGTAAATCATTCTGTATGTCTGTGTCAGAGAAGTCAACTGTGAGTCATGCTGAGCAAGGCTTTCTGTCGGTTGTTTTACTGCATATTTGGATGATGTTGTGTTTGGGACAATGATACCCATGCAGGTTCGCTTTAATGTCTTATTGTAAATCTATGACTTTCACCAAGGCTTTAAAGGGATAGTTCACCCAAAAATGAAAATTCTGTCATGAATTACTCACTCTCTAGTTGTTCCAAACCTGTATAAATGTCATTGTTTGGTTGAACACAGAGAAAGATATTTGGACGAATACTTGTAACCAAACAGTTCCTGGACCCCATTGACTACCATAGTAAGAAAAATGACAATGTTACTCAATAGTTCCCCCAGAACAGTTTGCTTTCCTACATTTTTCAAAAGATCTTCTTTTGTGTTCAACAGAACAAAAAATTATAAAGTAATTTTTCCTACTATAGTCAATGGTAGTCTTATAAGCATTCTTCCAAATATCTTTCTCTGTCTTCATCAGAACAAATCAATGTTTTAACAGATTTGGAACAACTTTAAGGTGAGTAAATGATGGCAGATTTTTTTGAGGGGGGTGGGTGAACTGTTCCTTTAAACAAATACACACACTAGCCTGAAGCTTTGCTAGTTGCAATACACTTTGAATATGTCTCAATGTTACATGTGATATTGAACTTACAGAAATAACTAAAAAATGATAGAAATGACTACTAAATTAGTCAAACCTTGTCATTAGAAGGGGGCATCCCAATATTCTTGTCAATATAGTGTATATACCTTCATACGCCCAGCATTAGTGGATGTCAGTATATGTGATGCAGTAATCTGCTGAATCTCCCACAGATTGGTATTCATGAGCCGATCACACGATTGGGATTTATGCCATGCCAATTCCATTAAGCACTAAAGTTTTAGGCATGTTTGCAACGTTCGCTGATTTGCATTACTTGTAAATCGGGTCCTAAAACAATGCAGACAGTCTTGCAAATAATCTATTGTCCTGTCAGCGGGCGTAATTCATTCTTGGTAAATTTCTCTTCACAAATTTGTACATATTTATGACATGTCACGTACAATTGCAGTTACCTGTATATTGAGATTGTCTGAATGTGTTAAAATGTCAAGTTTTATTTTTTGCTTTGTCTCGATTGCTGTGGTTAATTTCTGTTTGTCCCAAATTCTTTTTTGGTAACAATGCACTAGTTTAAGACACATTATAGCATTACAAAATTTAAAATTTCAATTTATTGCAACACTGTAACGTGTGGATAGGCAGGCAAACAGGGAGAGGATCCAAATGCAGTAAAATATCAATTTAATAAAGTCTACAGAGTGACATTACATCTACAGAGAAATAATAAGTTCAAAACCACACGAAGCATAACATACCAGCTACAACAATCGACACTAGACAGAGGAAACACTGGGGTATAATATACACAAACTAAAGAGGGCTAACAGGACACACCTGGGTGACAATCAACAGGGAACCAATGAACAAAAGAACTACAAATGACTACAAAACAGGACAGGAAGCAGGAACTCAAAAGCAACAAACTAAAAGTCCAAACTACCGGACAAAACACAGACAGGATCTTGACAAACACATTTTGCATTTCAGTATAACTTTTAGTTTTCAAACAAGTCTATGCAAACTGAAATAAAATTTGAGTTTTTCTGCCTCTCATTGACTGTACACTGTAAAAAAACAACTATAAAATGTACTTTTTTTTGTAAAGTTTTTTATAAATTTTACTTATTTTTTATGTCAAGATTTTGTGATTTACTTTAAAAAACTGTGCAAATTTACACACAAAAAATAAGTAAATTTTACTAGTTGTTTTTTACAGTGTATGTTTAGCCTGTCTGTCCATCTGCCACTCCCATTTTAGCAAAATAGACTTTTGATTAATTTTCCTTTTGATAGCCCAGCTGTGGCTTTGATCTTTGGCCCGTGAGGAGATCTGAGACCGATCTCTGTGATCTGTATGGAGCAAACCTCGCCTTTACCCTGGAGCCTAATCTGCACTCTTCACCTTTTCTTCAATCATGTATCACCTTGCTAGAACTTTGAGTGTTGACTCACTAAGTGCCATTCTTACACACTTATCAATCCTCTGCTCAGTGTTTTAAACTGGAGATGCACAAAGTCATCTGTATTAATTTCACAGTTATTTGGTTTGTCTGGCTTGGATGCAGTTTTTTTGTTACAACCAAACAAGTCTGTGGTACCTTGATAGTACATTTTTATCCCATTCATAATCTCAGCTCCCCTCTTTTGAATGCTCTCCTTCTTGAATGTATTAGAGTTAGCAAGTCACAAAGGCTTTTAAAGCTGTTTCATTCAGTCAAACTTGTACTCTTAAATGAAAGACAGCCTGTGGAGATTCTACAACCTGGCAAGTTCCCACTTGAAATGTTATTCTGACATTTATAGAGTGCTTTGAAAGGGGAAAATTACTGTGATAAAGACAATAGTCAGCAACTCTTATGTCAGTTTGTTCCTCAGATTTATGAACAGTCTTAAGGCGTTAATGGAGTGCTGTACAAAAATATATTTTCCGTGTCATTACTTCTTGGACTACAATAGGAATTTATTCTTAACATTTCTGGATGATTCATTTTATTAAATTTATGAATTTACGATCACAATGTTAGTGCATACAGTATATTCAGATAAAAGAGTTTCTGGTGAGACAGACTGAATGGATGCCTAAAATCCAGAATCATTTTGAATTCTTATATGCTGTTGGAGATGTGGTATAATCTGGCTGTTTACATTACAGATAAATAAATTCCAAAATGGATTTTTGGGACTGCCAGTCCATAATGTCCGTTTGAAAGTATTTTAATCATATAATTTAGTCAATATTCTGTTTATTTACATTGATTGCCATAGTAATGACTCTAGCATGAATAGCTGACAATGTGGAAAGGAAATCTAGAAATTCAGTCTCTACTCATGTTCATCATAACAGTACTATTCACCCATTCATGCACATGCTTTGTGCGAAACCACATACTATTTAAATCAGGGGTCTTCAACGTTTTTCGGGGCAAGGACCCCTTAGATGATGCATGGAGCAGGGACCCCCTTATATTAAAGAGTATGTAGCATATGATTTTTAAGGTCCTACTTTGGTTCATGGAGTGTCCAACAACAAGTTTATGTACATACAAGGTGTAAAAACACTATATGTCGTAATAATAGGCAGTTATTCTTACCATACTTCTTGTCTGACTCTCAAAATGATTCATTCCACGATTCATCCATCTAGTCCCCTCCTATCCGCTAGCCTAGTGTCATGTGATTGGTCAGATGGTGTAGTCTGTTGTGATTGGTCAAACGCGTTTATCATGTGTCTTGGACTAGTTGACACGGCATACAGTGTACGGTGTTCGTATCTTCAGATGTTATTACAATACAGATAGTACTCGACTCAGTTTTTGAAATAAATACTTTGAGAGTTAATAGATTGAACAATTAAATTAGCCGAGTTAATAGCAAGATAAACAAACTGTAATACCCCAGAAATAACGGTACATGCTAATGATAGCGTTATATGCATTAGCTAAACACAGACATAAGGTACACAAATATTTCTTGAAGTTAAGACAAAAATAAATAGTCACACTTACAGGTTGTGATTCGGTGGAGCTAACAGGTCCAAATAAGGTTGGTATTGCCCCCTCTTTCAAGGATAGTTGTTTCACATATCCTGCAGTGAACGCGCCAAGATTATTGAAGCAATCTTCGGTGAAATGACACGCGCACAGTAAAACCCTGGGGTTATACTCCTTTGGTATCGTTTGAAAAATGAATTGTAACATTGTTCCCTCAGAAGTTCATCCTTTGGTAGTTGAAATAAGACGGACTTAGTTTCACAACGTAGAACACGGGTTCTAGACATGATACACACGCATCACGAACGAGCGACAGGGTTTTGGGGGAGGAGACTAGTGAAGTTTTCGCGGCAGTCCCAGCAAAACGTAGCAAGGGGACTAGTGACGTAGATACGTGGCGGTTAGAGACTCGGACTAGCTCATGTCTTGTTTGCATGATTCAGAGTCGACTCCCATTTTTACAAGCCAATAACTTTGTTATTTATTCACCTTCGGACTTACAACTTGGCAGACAGCTTACTTTCAAACACTGCAACATAACACACTGCATGAAATGTAATTTTCATGATCTCATGCTACTTACTCTTTAAATAGAAACAACCCTATTGTCACAGCAATGTTATGTTAAAGGAGAGGTTTCTTTCTACTTTTACACAAATGTAATATAAATCTTAGGCGTCCACAGAATGTTTTTTTTCTGAGCTTCGTTGTCTTTCTCGTGGATCAGCATTGTCGCGGCTGTTACACGAAAATTAACACAAGTTTTTTTCTGCAGAACATCATTAGTCTGCAGACTAAGGAGAGTCTGATATGTGCATATATTCTGAATTTTTAATTAACGGACCCCCGGTTGAAGACCCCTGAACTCATACTCAACATAAATGACTGAAAGCAGATAGCTAAAGACCCTGCAACACATGGATGTGGTTTGAATCAGGTTTCTGAAAATATGATAATTATTATTATTTTTGCTGTTCAGACCACAGACAACTAAGTGGATTTGGATATGGCAAATAATACTATTATTAATAACAAGAATGTAATAATAATAATACATTCGCTTAATAGGACTAGGTGTTATAATTAATTGCCCAATAGGACATTTCCCACGCCTTATGTATAACAGGGTGAGCAGTCAAGAGTATGAATAGAGGAAAGGAGGTCCGAGGTTTCACTGGGTTCGTCGGGTTGGCATCCTCTGTGTTTGGGGGATATATGATTATAGAAATACATAGCAAATTAGGGCTGTCAAACGATTAATCGCGATTAATCGCATCCAGAATAAAAGTTTTTGTTTACATAATATATGTCTGTGTACTGTGCATATTGATTTTGTATTTATAAACACATACACATAAGCATACTGTCACGGTCCCACCGTCTTGTTTATGAAATTCTAGTCGTGATCGGGGCAGAGTCCTTGGGTTTTATGTGGGAAGGCCATGAGATGTTTATGTTTTTACCTCTCATGTGTTTTTCCAGTGTCTCGTCTCTGTTCCCGCCATCTCGTTTCCTCGTTATCTTTCCCTGAATGTTTAATGTCCCACACCTGCCCCATGTAATTATCCCTCGTTTGTCTTCCCTATATATACCCTCTTGTTTCTTTGTCCTGTGCTCTTGTATTACGTTTATGACGTGCGTTGTGTATACGCGCATGTTCCTGTTGTATGCCTTGTTCGTGAACTGTGAGTTTTGTGTTTTTGCTTTAGTTGTCCTGCCTTGTTTTATTTTAAGACGTTGTGTCGAGTTTCTGAGTTAGGTTTTTGCTTCTCTTTGATTTTACGTTTTGCCCCCACGTGGGAAGTCTTTTGTTTTGTGTGTATATATATATATCAGTTTTGTTTTCCCCATTGTGGGTGTTTTTGTTTGTGTTTTTGTAAAATAAATATATCTGTTAACCCCTTCACTGCCGTTGCCTGCGCTTGGGTTCTTCTTTCACCACCAGTTGTGACAGAATACAAGAGCCATCATTGAACCCAGCAGGCAAGATGGAGGCTAGGCGATCCAGGCAGGCCCATCTCCTCTGCGGTCTGCGACAGGGCTACTCCGATGTCCTGGAGTTCGCAGATCGATTCTTCGAGACCGCAGGGGAGATGGTCCATGACGAGACTGAGCAGATGGCCCTGTTCAACGGCGGACTGAATGAGCCGCTGTCTCGGGAGGAGATGAGGATGCTGAGACCGCTGGGCTTCACGGACATGATTCGGTATGCCATGAATCGGCCGGAGCCCAGCGTCTCAGCCCAACCCAATCCATCTCCCCTACCCGGATCCCGGAGGGTCGCGTCATGGAGATCGGGGTCATCGGCATGGCCGCACCGTCCGCCTCTTCCCCGGCAGCTCTCCTCCGCCCATCAGCATCCGTGGCCGGCGCAGACGAAGGGAGTCGTGGGACTCCCCGTCCGACTCCTCCGGTCGGAGCTACTCGGGCTCCCCATCGCTTCTCAGCAACCGGCCACATGTCCTGGGGCCGGTCAAGGAAGAAGAAGCCGAGGAGGGGGACGGCCTCCGAGTCCGGTGCAGCCGGCTCCAGCCGGTGTCCAGTCTTGTGTCCAGTCTTGTGTCCAGTCTGTGTCCATCCTGTCCAGTCCTGTGTCCAGTCCGTGTCTAGTCTGTGTCTAGTCCTTGTGTCTGTCTTGTCTGGTCTTGTGTCTGTTTGTGGTCTTGTGTTGGTCTTGTGTCTAGTCCCGTGTCCAGTCTTGTGTCTAGTCCCGTGTCCAGTCTTGTGTCTAGTCCCGTGTCCAATCTTGTGTCTAGTCCCGTGTCCAGTCTTGTGTCTAGTCCCGTGTCCAGTCTTGTGTCTAGTCCCGTGTCCAGTCTTGTCTAGTCCCGTGTCCAGTCTTGTGTCTAGTCCCGTGTCCAGTCTTGTGTCCAGTCTTGTGTCCAGTCTTGTGTCCAGCCTGTGTCCAGTCTTGTGTCCAGTCTTGTGTCCAGTCCTTGTGTCCAGTCTTGTGTCCAGTCCTTGTGTCCCGTCTTGTGTCCAGTCTTGTGTCCAGTCTTGTGTCCAGTCTTGTGTCCAGTCTTGTGTCCAGTCTTGTGTCCAGTCCGGTGATCCAGCCGGCGTCCAGTCCGGCGTCCAGCCGGCGTCCAGTCGGCGTCCAGCCGGCTCCAGCCGGCATCCAGCCGGCGTCCAGCCGGCGTCCAGCCGGCCGTCCAGCCGGCCTTCCAGCCGGCGTCAAGCCCTGTCCAGCCGGCCTTCCAGCCGGCGTCAAGCCCTGTCCAGCCGGCCTTCCAGCCGGCGTCAAGCCCTGTCCAGCTCGCCGCCAGCCTTCCAGCCGGCGTCAAGCCCTGTCCAGCCGGCTTTCCAGCCGTCCCTGGGAGACTCCCAGGGTCAAGACTGTCCCTCCCAGGACTCCTCCTAAGTCCCCAGGACTCAGCGCCCTCGAGCGCAGCCGGGGACTGGGACTATTCCCCACCCCCATGGACTGCCCCCTATGCCTTGTTTTGCCCCACCCCCCCTCCCATGTTTGTTGTTTTTGTTGTCCCACCCCAGTCCTGTGGTCTTGTTGTCATGTTTGCCCCTTGTCTTGTTCACCATGTTTGTCTGGTTTTTGTCTTTGGTCCAGTCTGTCAGGTCTTGTTAGTCACCCCTTGGTGAACACCTGGAGGTGTTCATTAAGGGGGGGGGGGCTCTGTCACGGTCCCACCATCTTGTTTATGAAATTCTAGTCGTGATCGGGGCAGAGTCCTTGGGTTTTATGTGGGAAGGCCATGAGATGTTTATGTTTTTACCTCTCATGTGTTTTTCCAGTGTCTCGTCTCTGTTCCCGCCATCTCGTTTCCTCGTTATCTTTCCCTGAGTGTTTAATGTCCCACACCTGCCCCATGTAATTATCCCTCGTTTGTCTTCCCTATATATACCCTCTTGTTTCTTTGTCCTGTGCTCTTGTATTACGTTTATGTATGTGGCGTGCGTTGTGTATACGCTCATGTTCCTGTTGTATGCCTTGTTCGTGAACTGAGTTTTGTGTTTTTGCTTTAGTTGTCCTGCCTTGTTTTATTTTAAGACGTTGTGTCAAGTTTCTGAGTTAGGTTTTTGCTTCTCTTTGATTTTACGTTTTGCCCCCACGTGGGAAGTCTTGTTTTGTGTGTATATATATATATATATATATCAGTTTCGTTTTCCCCATTGTGGGTGTTTTTGTTTGTTTTTGTAAAATAAATATATCTGTTAACCCCTTCACTGCCGTTGCCTGCGCTTGGGTTCTTCTTTCACCACCAGTCGTGACACATACATGTATATATATTTAGGAAATATTTAGATGTATTTATTTATACTTGCCAATAATTGAAATGATAAATAAACGTTTATAAAAAAGAATATTGTATATTTTTCTTAAATATATGCATGTATGTGTTTATTAATTCAAAATTAATATGAACACTACACAGACATATATTATGTAAACACAAACTTTTATTCTGGATGCGATTAATCGTTTGACAGCCCTATAGCAAATTTATACTTAATTTATGCTTTTCTTGCTATTATCATCTCATGAGTTGTGTCTGATCCCACTTTCATCACATCCATTATACAGGGTGAAAGATGCCTTTTGGTGAGGTGCTGCTGATAATGCCCTTTGTATGGTTCCCAACAATGTGACACATCTTAAATTGTGCACCTCAGCCTCATTGGGTGTTTTGGCCCTTTATCACAAGACACCCTCAACCAAGGGAGGCCCACCGCAGGTTGATCAAACCTGGGTGTGTGTCATATTGTTACATGGTCATTTGTGAGACCATGCAGTGTCCATCCACCTCAACCACAGCCAGTGGCTTCCTCTTTTTTTATGCATTTGGCAGACGCTTTTATCCAAAGCGACTTACATTGCATTATACTATACATTGTATCTGAGTATGCGCAATCCCATGGGATCGAACCCATGATATTGCCGTTGCTAGCGCCATGCTCTAACCACTGAGCCACAGGAAAGCATGATTCCACACCCCTGGCCAGTTCTTGATTATCCTCCACTGGACCTGTCCTCTGAACCCCACTTCCTGTGTCAATTAGCTCATCCAGATTAGTGGCTGCAGCCTCAACAACACTTGCTTTGCTGGTAGCTCGGTGGCATCACACCTCAATGCAACCATACGCGCTAACCTGTTGGCTAAGGCTGTTCTAGCCCCACTGTCACCGTTAATGCATGCTCAGTGCCCCCAGTCCCGTATGACATAACATTACCACATATTACCAAAACCTCAGCGCAATCATCCATGCCACTCAGTTGGCTAAGGCTGTTCTAGCCCCACTGGCACCGTTAATGTGCCCCCGGTTCCATATGGCATAACATTTAAACACACAACATCATTTTATTACCTGGTCATTTGGCAGCCCATATTGTGTCCTTACGTTTCAACCACAGCCAGTGGCTGCTTCTCTCAGCAACAGTGGCAATTTCTTTGACTACCGTCCGTTGGGCCTGTCCTCTGATCCCCACTTCTTTAAGCAGCGTTGTAGTGGAATTGGAAACAAAGCCCCTACAGCCCACTTCCACCAGGAACACTTTCGCTGTCCAGCCCCGATCTTCAGCCTCCACTGCCAAGTTGGCATACCGGAGATTCTTTCTTTCAAATGCTTCATTAATGGCCTTTTCCCAAGGTACAGTCAACTCAACTATGATGACTGTCCTATTGGAGCTGGACCACAGGACCATGTCCGGCTGCAGATTGGTTGCTGCAATTTCCGAGGGGAAAGTAAGTCTGTGGTTTAAATCAACTCGTATTTCCCAATCACTGGCTATACTCAGCAGACCTGAATCTGGGGAAAAGGGCTTGGCCCGTCTTTTTGGCCCCTCCCGAATAGCCTGTTTGTTTCCATACTCCACAGTTCACTCCAAGTGATTTTACGCCGTTCATTGCCTTCCCACCTCATCCAGCAGCCTTGCTGGGCTTGAGAGACCGCTCTGGTGCATTTACTTGCTTCCTCTTGAGGCCGAAACCTCCTCCACCACCAGGTGACGCTGTTCCTTTGGTGTAGCTTTTCACCATGTGGGTGTGGTTGATCCCAAACCAAGTCTCCTTCTGCCGTATTGAACTTGTCCCACGATCTCCCTATTTCTGAAGGCTGCCTTCGCATCTGCTATCGCTGTTGCTGGGTTCCATTTCCTCCCTGTCGCTACTGTTGGAGCAGCATCTCTTACACAAGAATCACAGGATTCTTTGAGCATCATCTGTAGCATTGTTTTGGTGCATTTATATTCCTCCACAAGGCTTGAAATGGGAAGAGAGAGCGCTCCATTCCCGTACAGCCCTATGTTGCTAAGGCATCTTGGTAGCCCAAGCCATTTCTTCACTTGTGTACTCAGCAATCTCTCCAGGTTCTTGGCGTGAGACACCGTGAGCTCATACATTAAAATTGGCCACATCATTAGCTGTATTATTGATTTCCTTGAGTCCACTGACTGTGTCCTGCCTGAGTTATTCCACCTTTTCGGCGTCTTTAAGATCTGCAGCATACCACCGTCCACGGCTTTTGATGGTCTCGTCTGTGACTGTTGGCATTGGCTCGCCCTTTATACAGAACCTGTCGTTGGTAAGCCGGCCCTTGACAATAGAAAGGCTTCGGGATTTGCTGGGTTTGATCTCCATTTGTGCCTAACTAATGTTCTCCTGGAGCTTATCCAGCAGCCACTTTGTACATGCTTTGGTTTTGTGATAGTTGACATGTCATCCATGTATACCCTGATTGGAGGTAGGCGCAACCCATTTTTCAAACGCTCTCCTCCAAACACTCAATGCGATGCCCGGATTATTATTTCCATTGCCACTGTGAAAACCAGTGGTGAAATTGTGCAACCTGCCATTATGCCAACCTCCAGCTGTTGCCACGTGGTGGTCCTTTCCTGTGTGGTAATACAGAATTGGACATCCTGAAAACATGCCTTAATCAGCTTTGTTACCTGCTCTGGAATGTGGAAGAAGTCAAAGACTGTCTACAGCAGCTTATGCGGCACTGATCCAAAGGCATTGGCAAGATCTAGAAAAACCACATGCAGGTCTGTCTTCTCCTTTTTTTCCATTTACAACTTGTGTCAGATGATTTTAGCATGTTCCAAACATCCGGAGGAAC
Source organism: Triplophysa rosa (assembly GCF_024868665.1). NCBI lineage: Eukaryota > Metazoa > Chordata > Actinopteri > Cypriniformes > Nemacheilidae > Triplophysa > Triplophysa rosa. The sequence goes on along the minus strand of NC_079893.1, from coordinate 22,848,960 downwards.
CCCCATGCCTGCCTTCTGCACTAAAGTGTCGATGAAGTTGTTACTCTTCAGAAATGCTGAGAGTCTATTGGCCACAACGCTGAAGAACCATCTTACCGTTCATATTCAAGAGGCTAATTTGGCAAAACTGGTCAATAGTTGAGGAGTTTTTCTCCTTGGAGATCAGTATGCCTCCTGCCCTTCTCCAGAATTTTGGTATTACTTGCTTTACTTACTCCATACCACAGCCATTAATCTACAACAGTACCTCAACACTCCAGGGGCTTTCTTGTAGAGCCTGTATGGTATACCGTTGGGTCCAGGAGCTGAAGCTGATCTTGGTACAGTCAACTCAACTATGATGACTGTCCTAATGGAGCTGGACCACAGGACCATGTCCGGCCGCAGATTGGTTGCTGCAATTTCCAAGGGGAAAGTAAGTCTGTGGTTTAAATCAACTTGCATTTCCCAATCCCTGGCTATACTCAGCAGAACTGAATCTGGGGATAAGGGCTGAAACCATTAACTCTACGGTCTGGCAGTGCATTGGAGAACGGGGGGTGGGGTTAGAGGAAGAGTGAGGAAAAAAGAGTGAAGTTAAAGGGGAGGGGTGCGGGTGAAGCTGCTCTGGTTCATTCATACAAAAAAGGCCCGCCTTTTCTGCCCCTCCCGAATAAAGGGTTGCCTTTTTACCCTGGGCGTTTTGGGGGATAGCATTTGCTGCCACTCTCTTGGTCTCTACTGCTGCAGCCAAGCACTTTACGAACAAAGTAAATAAACAAATAAAAATAAATACTTGAATTTGTGAATATTACAGGCTTCCTTTAAAAAAACATCCTTTTAAATTCACAGCTGACATGATTTGAACGTTTATAAAAATGTGAATATTTAATATTTGCAAATGTTACTTAGGAGTAGTTTTTCCTCTTTTGCCCAACATTTGATAAAGACGTCTATTGTATTAGATCTGGAGGGCTCTTACTCATCCAAAAGGTTTAACCTTAACATTTAGCGTTTTTCTTATTAGGGCCCAGTAGATATTTTCTATTAATGAAGCATTCATTCAATACCACTAGTTTTCATTCTCCACCCTATAGAATGTTTTGGAGCTTGAAAAATCTGCCATCTCACCCTCTCTTTTTTTGTTTTTGTTTTTAGATTTCTTTTACCTCCACTTTTTAATAAGTTGTAATCAAGCTGTGGATCTGTCAAGTGAGGTGGCTGGTTGTCTCCGTTCCATTCAAACTAAGCTGACAGGAGGAAGGACATTAGTGCAGTTTTTCCTTTCAAGCCTTTTTAAAAGTCTGCTGTTGAGGTCATACTCACTCGAGAGAATTCCAACTTGTATTAGGGTGGTTGTCTTGAACTATGTCCTGTAATCAAGCTTTACACATGACGGGAGAAAAGACTATTTTAGTTTGGGTGCTTTAATAAGATTAAGAGTTTTAGATTTTATCTAAACTGGGAATTTAGGTTTGATGCAATGTTTATAGTTGACAAATAAACTGCACATATGGTACAAACATTTAGAAAAAAATGAACAATGAAGGAAAATCAATCTTATGCTATTTTATATTATAAATATGAATAATATAAAATAATATTTCATTAACTGTTTGTTTTCAAAAGTATTGCTGTTGCACCATAGGACACATGGTACGATTTATTTGTCAACAACCCTTATACAGTAGAATGTATTATATGAATTTATTATATTATAAAAAATGTATTATATAAGTAAAGTTTGCAAGTATTAAAATCGTAACTAATCAAAATAAACATATACAAATATTAATATATTTTAACCTATTTTGATTCATCATATTCTAAAGTAAAATGTCTTTTTTCATTTTTGATCCAACTAAAGCATGCATTTGCATCAAATCACTGTCAAAATGAATTAAAATTACATGATTCATAGCAGAACTATAATAACTGTTAAAAAGTGATTTTGTTTGTCAAAATACTATTAATGCAGCATCCAGAATGGTCCGAATTTCATGTTGCAGTGATCAGTGGTGTGTTCAGTTCTTATATGATGATTTTGTTTAAACATCTTCAAAAATCTGATGAATAAAGAAGCTGTTTTAAAACACTTCTGTAAAGAAGTATGATTTGCCTACTTGTCTAGCTGTGACAGAGAGCTTTGACGGGTTGGAATCTTATTGTGGATTGATACATTGCCGCCATCTAGAGGTATGGAGCATCTTTAGTCTGCATCCAGGAGCTTTTGTGTCAGTATGCCTAGTATTTGTTTTTTAGTATTTATTTTTTAATGTACTATAGAGAGCTGACCATAGACCTGAGACACTCAATCTAAAGTAATATTAATACAGTCTGTCTTTTGATACTTTAACCTCATAATGACCAATTTTGGTATTGACACAGTTTAAAGCTTTGATTCATTACAAAGCATTTGTATAAAAATATTGAATTGTATGGACATTTGACTTGTGCAATGTAAATCATGTGAACAATTCCTTTCAAAGATTTTCTTTTGCATCTCATATCTAATAACAAGCTGATTTGATATTTTTTCATTTATAATGCTTATTATTAGCATAATGTAAAACTATTAATATGTTTTTTTTTTGTCATTATAACAATCATTATTATATGTATTAATAACGTTTTGTTATAATCAATGCAAAAGCATTTACCACATGAAAAGCCGCTTCAATCCCTCGCCATATTTTCAGCAACGTCTCCACCATTCACCTTTTAGAGATGTCCTACTGCAGAGCCTATGAGCTCATCAAGCAACATCGCCATGGTTACGGCTGCTGTTGCAGCTCAGAAATAAGATGGCTGGTGTTTTTTCCCTTTCTTTTTGTATGAATGAACCAGAGCAGCTTCGCCCACACCCCTCCCCTTTAACTTCACTCTTTTTTCCTCACTCTTCCTCTAACCCCATCTTCCGTTCTCCAATGCGCTGCCAGACCAGAGAGTTAATGATTTCAGCTGATGAGCAGGCAGACAGGGATAGGACAGTGCAGGGAGGAGGTTAGCTGAAGGCCTCTCTCTCCTCATACCTGAGATGAACCTGCTCAGTCATCAAAGTGAATGTGGACAGAAAGGTGCTTGTCATATGGTGTTACCAGTGAACATTGGAAGCCGATAACCGATCATTAAACATTGGAAGCCGATAACCGATATATGGCCGATATACATTATCTAAATATTAATAAAAAATTCCCTAAGATTGAAACAAAAGGCAATTATTTGAAAAATAAAACCATTAGTTCTCTTTTTTCCCCCTGAAAATCATGTACCAAGCCTACTTTACACTAGTTAACTATTCTTTAACCTTCAAACTTTTCTGGTATATTTTTTATTTAATAAACAAATTGTAGATGTTCGTCCAGAGCAACCCAGAAAAATTCTAACAGGTCTCAAGACAGAAAGCATTCAGACAGCAGTCTGATTCAAACAATATGCTTTTGTTCCTACTATTTACACATTCATAAATACTGTATCTACATACTGTACCTACTTCAACAATGTTTTTCTAATAGCAGTAAGTGAAGTGAATGATCACGACATAAAAATAGAACTGTACTGTATTTTAACTGTGAGCAGCATGCAGCTGAAGAAGTTTAACCAGAGGAAATTATTTATGATTTATCGGCTATAATATATCGGCCTAAATTTTATCATCATTCAAAATTACCATTTATCGGCCGATGCCGATATGGCTGATAATTTATCATGCATCCCTAAAACATACTACTTGTATTTCAAAACCTATCTTTATTGTCTTCTATACAAATTTTATTGTATTTACAGAGAATTTTAATGGATTTTATTATTGCATATTTGAGCCAGTTGTTTCATAGGTATTAAAGCAATAAGCCCTAAGAAGCAGTGGATTACAGTGCATTTTATAACAGCTAATGCCACGGTCAGATTTGACTTTGAGCATGCGAAATTATAAATGGGGGTATTTTATAACAGCCTAGAACTCGGCTCAACCAATCTTCTACATTTTTATCACAAGAAGGAATTTATATTGTAGTTGAAATTATAGCTCTGATGGGTATTAGTACACATAAGACAAAACCACAATGATTATTTTATGTAGTGACTTTAAAAGTAGCAACTCAAAGTGCTTTACATAAGTAAAGGAAAATAAAATATAAGTAACAGAGATTCAAAAAATAGTAGAATTCCAGTCAACTTTATTTATATAGCGCTTTTTACAATTTTCATTGTTTCAAAGCGACTGTACATGAAACATATTGACTATAAGCAAAACATTTAAAGTTATACAAGTAAAAACAAAAAAGGTGAAAAGACACACACACTCCGGTTCAAACACACCCACATACAAAACACGGAGTCCACACACACAATATACACAGACACACACACACACAATTCAAACAAAATAACAACAAGATAGAAAGCACCAAAGAATTGATTATATACTTTTATTATATAATATTAATTATTATATTAGGAAAATATTTTAGGCTTCAAGTTCACAAATAATGATACCGTTCTGCTACAGGTTCTGGGCTCATTGCAAGTTCATCTGAGGTAAGGAGGTTTTGGAAATTTTTCTTAGCCCAACTTTTAAGGCCAGCCCATAGAGGTCACATTCACAGCTTGTAGTGTCACACCCCCTTCTTGCTTCTTGTTAGCCTTTAGTCTGTGTAGCGCTTTGTTGAAGGGAGTTTGTGCTGTGGTCACATTCTCTGTCATTTTAATTGCAAAAGGGGTGGGAACACATTGAAGGGAAGGCATTGGTGTTTTGTCATGCTTAGTTGGCCTCTAACCCCTCCTCCTCCTCTTGATTTAAGAACATCTCCCAAACATGGCACCTGCTGGTATCATGAACTCATTTGTCTAGTTCAGTTATTGGGGTGTATTCTTATATATTTGGATGGATATTGTGAATTTGGTGAAATGTGACAAATGTAACACAATCGCATGGCAATTGTATGAATTTGTACATTTTGTATGGTTTGCATTAGTGCCAGTGAATGTTAGGTTTAGGGATGGGGCATCAGCATTCGCTTTTTTCTGATGATTGTATGTTTTTGTATGATTCACATTGTGCTAATTCATATGCATTAGCCATAAAATAGGTATAATTGCATTTCCGTTAGTATACTATATGGCATATACTTCATATTTGTGGTATTATGATCATTTTTGCTTGCATTTTTGTATTCGGTTATCCAGTGTGTTTGTTGTGCACTACATAAGATCTTTTAAACATGTATGTGCTGCCTATTAGCCAAATTATCTTACAGTGACAGATTCGCAGAAAAATGAAAATTCTGTCATCAAAATTCTCACCCTCTTGTTATTTCAAACCTGTATGACTTTCTTTTCGGCAAAGCACAAAAGAAGGTTTCTTGTGGCTCAGTGGTTAGAGCATGGTACAAGGTCATGGGCTCAAAAAAATGTAGGATATTTTGAAGAATGTTGGCAACCGAACAACGGCGGTACACATTGACTTGCATTGGTTTTATGTCCATACAAGTTAATGGGTACAACTGTTGTTCAGTTACCAAGCCTGATAACACATACTTCTTGGAGACAGCTATTTAATGTCTGCATGTATATTTTTTGAGTATTGATCATCTGCAATACGTCTCTGAGATGATTCCTATGATGTCATAAAGACATTTACAAGATGTCTGTATTAGATGTTTATGATTTAGAATCTATGTAAAACTGCTTTTTCTAAGATATTTATCAGATGTTTTCCAGATCATTAGCAGACATCTTATAGACGTACATGTGGGCACATTCCTCAACTGATCTTTTTTCTGTTCTACATAAGAAAGAAAGTCATACAGGTTTAAAATGACAAGAGGGTGAGTAAATGATGACAGAATTTTCATTTTTGGGTGAGCTATCACTCTAAGTTGTGGTTTCTGCATTTCAGATTTGTTGTTTCAAGTACCGTCAAATTTTTGCGCGTGTCGTTGTATATAGTTCGTAAAAATGAGTTCACTTTCTACGATTTCATCTATTCACAATCCAGAATCAAGGTATTTTAAATTAGGTCCTGATCTGTCTGTTTCAGAAAACCTGAAAAACTTCTTTAATTGGTTGAATTGGTACTTGTCTGGGGTTGTCAGGGGAAGTTTGGTAGTATTACCGGTTGCATTGTTCATTAGAGAAACATAGCTGGTGAGGTTGGTCAACCATGTAGTTGGTTGTATTAGGGTCTTGCCGTCTAAGCTAAGTTGGAAACATGCTAAGGACCCCATTCCAATGTTGTGACCAGCATTCAAAACACAACGTATACTGGTGAGCTATCGTGGGATTTCAAACTGGGCATTTAGTGTCTTTGAGATTCTTTGATCTAGATTTGTGCGTGCTATTATAAATAGATGAATTTACACGTAATTTATAAATTATGTTTAGCAAGGGCATATGTGATTTCTTCACTAGCTCTTTAAAAATATGAACATTTAGAGTGTTTATGCCCATATAGATTGTTCTTTTCATCAGGATTGAGAGTCTTTATTGGTTTGGCCTTGAGCTTGTGTATGAATGCTTTACATACGTGTGATTTTACATGAGTATTAATAAGATGCTTACATTGGTTCATTTAGCATGGAACTAAAGGATGTAATGGAGGCGAGATAGAGAGGATATGCAGTGTTTATGTAATGCTATTTTAGGACACCTGCTCTGGTCTAAACATATTTCATCTTTTATTTCCTTCTTTAAACCTGTTATTACTCCCCCCCACCGTACAATCTCGCCGCTCCATGCTAACTTGCTCACTTCATCTCAATCACACGGCGAAACACGCACGCTCACGTACAGCCTCTGCCGCGCGCTCACACACTCGATCGCTTGCTCTGCTGCTCTCCTGCCTCCCCCCACACGCACACATATACACTCACACACGCACATATACACACACCCCTTTCATAAGGTGCTGGCAGCAGCAGTGTTAGCAGAAGCGACGATAGCAGCATTGAAAGAGGAGGAAGCCTCGGAGACAAGATGTAGTCGTGTGAATGAACGCGTAGCCTCGCAGCGCCGTCCTCCTTTACTGTGGAATTACTGCGGAACAAAAGAGGAGGACCATTATTCTGCATCTGCAATTGCCGTTTTTCTACCTACCCCTCCATCGCGCTTTTTCCGCCCTCCCCTCGCGCGTGGCGTCGTTTTCAACGGAGGCTAGTGGCAGAGCTGGGGAGGAGGGAGGCTGACACGGGCTCGTCTGCAGACTGAGATCACCAAAGCTTCGAGGTCACCTCAGAGGCCATTCCGTTGTTTCTTCTTTTTTTCCCCACTCCCCCTTTTTTCTCTTTCCCAGGCGGGCCTTTTGTTTTTCAGCAGACTTGTCCGAGGGGGTTGCCGCCGCTGTGCTGAATTGGGCTATTGTTGAACAGGCAGGCCTCTATCTCGCTCTCTCTCTCTCTCTCTCTCTCTCTCCCTCCAAAATACACTCCTTCCCTCATCCACCTCTCCTCCTCCTCTGGCTGCCACTTGTCACTCCATCCTTTCATTGTGATGCACCTTGCTTAAACTTGTATGTGTATTCATCCATACGCACGCGCCATCCGGAACCATCTTCACGTTTCTCCTTGTCTTCCACCGCCGCCTCCCCATTGCCCTGCTTTTTTGCCATCCCCGCAGTGCCTCAGAGTTAGCGACGTAATGTGCCCTTCGTGGCATGTGAATCCGGATGTTTGGCAGGGGATCGGCGGGATACATTCAAGCCAAGGGTGATGCCTCGGAGGACAGCCCGGCCCAGCGCTCCCACGCCCACCTCGAGCCAGCCCGCCTGTCACTGAGCACGCCCGCGTGTCATCCCCAGTTTGTGTGTGTATGTGTGCGTGCGCGCGTATGTGTGTATATGTGTACGCACGTGTGCATGTGCGAGAGCGCCCTTATCATGACTCAAGCCTGATCCCTGGACTGGGGTGTCCCCTGCAAATGTGGGGGAGGGACTGAACCTCAGGTTGCTCCCCACCCCCTCCCTCCCTTTACCCCCTTCCCTCTCTCCCCCTTCCCCCTTCTTTCGTGGGTAACCTGCCCAGCATGAAGAAGACCCGCAGCACCAACCTCAGGCGGGCATGGCCCGGCTCGGATCTATCGGAGCGGGCCTTGGAGCGCATTCGCTCTCGTAGTGAGAAGGACTACCACCACCATAAGCACTTTCCACCCGCCCCTCCTCCAACCCACATCTCCCCTTCTCCACGGGGCTACATAACACCAGGTGGGTCCCCCAGGACCTCTGATTCACCTTGGACCAGAGGCTGTAGAAACTCTGGGGAACTAAATGTTTGTTGGCTAAGCGTTAGAACCTGTCGATGTCCGTCAGAGTTTGTTTTTACGGTAGCTGGGCATCTGAAGTTGCTATATTTGATGTTTTGATTGACATCAAATAATGGGCTTTTGAAGCACACTACAGCATTCACAACCACACAGGAAAAGATGCAGGAAAAGTCAGGCATCATCCATCCACCATTTTGGTCCAGGCAAGGTTTTTACAGCATTAAGTTTGTATAACCACGAATAACATTCCAGGTAGCTGGTTTCCCTGTGTTGTACGAATGTAATGAGAAGATTGTGAGATGGCCTCAGGTTTCATGGCTGTTTTTCTCCATTTTGGTTGTTTGGGCTTAGCTGGTGAGTTGGTCAGACTTGCAGGAAACCTCAGTAATGAAATGGCACTTTTTGAAGTGCTGTTGATGATAATAGCGAAAGTTGTGAGTCCTTTCAGATTAGTGCTGCATCACATCTGTAGGTAGCCTATGTTTGTATGGGCATTTGCGTGTGAGTCTTTTTTCAAGATGAAACTTCATTTACGTTTGTATGGCAGAATATTTCATCCGAAGCGATGTACACTGCAGGTTTACGTTTCATCAGTATGTGTTCCCTAGAGATCAAACCCATGACCTTAGCACTGCTAACTCAATGGTCCCCCAACTGAATTACAAGAACACATGTGTATGAGTAGTTGTGTGTGAAATCAGCTTAGACTATATTGTTCACATAAAATGGAAAATGAAATAAGTTTGTAAGCTCTGCTACTGTAGCTTTAGCACAAGTAACAAAGTACAGGGCATTTTCCATGAATCGGTACATTTTGGTATTCCAGAGATCTTGACATTCTCTACCTCAGTGATCTAACAATACCACATTGTTATTATTTTGACATTATCTCTTTAATCTGGATTCAGTTCAGTGTTTTTTTTAAATAACTTTTATTAAAGAGATAGTTCTCCAAAAAATGAAAATGCTACCTTCATTTATTCAGCCTCATGTCATTCCAAACATGTCTATGACAAACATCTTTCTTCTGTCGAACACAACATAAGATTTTTTGAGAAATGTCTTGCTTATGTAGAACACAAAAAAAAGATATTTTGAAGAATGTTGGTGCCTCAATAACACTTAGGCCCCATTGACCAGAGACATTTCTCAAAAAATCTTGGAATGACATGAGGGGGATAAATAATTAAACTAAATATTTTCCCTTTAGCACAATGTCTCCAACATGGTGAAATTACAAATTAATAATACTGTTTATTTTCTTGAAAATACCAAGCAAAGTATGATACAACAAATTATATTTTCTTAATATATGTGAAATCGACATTTTGAAATAATTATATTAAATAATAACTTTAAGACCAAACAGAAGCTTTGTAAACCAAACGTTACATTACCTATTCCACCTGTTCCATTCTCTGGGGGTATAGCACTACGCTGATCATTTTCTTAAAAACAATGACTTGATCCTATAGTGTTTTTTATTTTAAGAGCTTCAAAACCCCTTTTGTACTTGTTTTGATACTTGGATTCACAGAAAGCATGCTTCAGTCTTCACCAGTTTAAATTATCAGTACTAAGAGGCAGAAACATTTACAGTATACCGTATTATACCTATAAAGCATTTTTCATTATATTACGTTCTAACTTTTTAATATGACAGCTCCTTTACAGCTTTACAGCTAATTGATTTACCATCAGGATAACTAGTGGATACATGGATTTATTTAGCACAGCAAAAACTTTGGAAGTTGTCACTTATGACCAACCCAAATTACTGTGTGCTCACCCAGGTGTCAAGATTGTCTGTAAAATTAACCTTTACCTGTCAGTGCAAACTAATCACAGTTTACAGACCTGTCGTGGACTAACCTCAAGGTCCTTATACAATAAGCAGATAGACTAGTAAATGTGTTGTGTTCTTGTTAAGTCAAAAATCATTGTCCTAATACACCTCAGCCCTACTCTATAACACTGTGAACTCTATTTTAATCCTCAAAACACCCCAGCTGGTCGTCCTTGTCGACAGTCTTTGAGATGAGACAGCTGTCATAATATTGCAGAGAGTGTATTTCTAAATAATATCTCCATATGAACAGCAAGAAAAATAGGGAGTTTGAAACACATCTGACTTCCTGTCCCTCCCCTCACGTACCAGTTAAATGGTACAATGGCCCATAACTTTTGTTAATTTTGTACTTAATTTTAGCGGCACAGAGTAACTACACACATACACGCACTGGCCCAGCTGTGACAGAGTCCCTGATTTAGGCGTGGGAGAGAAACGAGGCCATGCTGGTGCAGTAATAGCCTGGCCTCTGTAGTAATATGCGTATAGAGAGAAAGAGAGAGATAGAAGAGGCTGAATGAATGCTTGAATAAAACGACGGTCTCCGCCTCCAGTCAGCTGACAGGTTTGTAGAAATCATCCAGTCACTATGAAGATGTCAGTTAAGCCTTTGGGATCTTTCGCATTAGAAATGACACACTCACAGCCACTCGAACGGCACATGTGAAATATGCATGCTGAGCTTAAAGGGATAGTTCACCTAAAAAAGAAAATCATCAATTACTCTTTTACTCAATCTCATCTCGTCCTCCATCTTTTTCTTTGCATCGAACAGAGGTTGCTGGATATCCAAGCTGATTTTCAATTTAAATATAAATAGTGACTGCAGCTGTCCCCAGTCCCCATCCACTTGCAAAGACATTTTGCAAATCATTTACCGTTTGGTATATGAAACCAAGAATGTCATAGATGTTTGAAATGACTGAATTAAGTGAGCAAACCTGTTTGTTTTATTTTTGGATGAACTGTCCCTTAATGTCATCATAGAGTACCTCCTTATTTCTCTCTTGTGCCACACACACACCTACATTTTAATTTAGACCATCTCATTATTTCCTCACAACACAGTTTCACTCTATCATTCTATTTTTTCACCTCTCTTCTACACATACTATCACTCATTGCACCAGGCTAAAAATAACCACCCCAGTTCTGGACATCCCAGATGCTGACATCACTAGTCCCACTCCATGCAGGATTTGCATGGGATGATTGAGAAGAGAATGAGAGCATAAGAGAGGGAGGGATGAACGGATGGAGAACGGAAATAGGACAACAGCCACCATACTGCACACGGTGAAGATTCTGCTATGATCTGAATGAACTCTCATTTATAGGCTGTCCTACGTTTATACAGCAATATTTGACCTTTCAATCGTTTGGTAAAGAACACTGGTCTTGTTCCAGGTTTTGATGTTACTCACAAATGCTTACTGTAATATAGATGACTGGAATATGGTATTATTGTATATTTTTCTGTACTCAGTTGATGTACATCTAGTAGCGCTGTAGCTACAGAGTGTTCCTGTGTTCAGATGGAAGTGGGTCAAACAGAGAGTCTGGGCCTAGTCTAAGGGGGCCACCCTGAGCATTCAGCTTTTCCCCCTCCCTCTGTTTTGTGTTACAGCCTGGGTCACATCACTGAGAGTCAGGACCTACAAAAGTTGACAAAGGACTTTAGAGTGTTGACTGTCACTGTGGGTTAAGGTGAAGTATAGTGTAGTCTCAGTCTAATACAGGATACCCATAACTGGCCACCATATTTATTGCACACAAAATTATTTTCTTCCTTCTGTCATGATGTAATATGAAGGGGATGGGATTGAAATAATCACTAGATTTCCCAAGTTGTGTCGCTTCAAAATTTGTGTCGCTTCAAAATTTGTGAACTATTTCGTTTTTGTATGAGGTAGCAAACGTAGCTAGATGTTCATGGGCAGACATTTTTCTGCTTTGTTGTATACATTTTGATAAAGTATTGTGAGAGCGGCTCAACAGTAGCCTACTATTTTCAAATATTTCTCGCGATTACTGCTCTGGTAGTAGAAAGATAACTGGTCATGATGCTATTGACAGACAATGACACAATGCGAGTACCCCAGAGAATACGTATTTTTGGAGGCCAACCCGAAAGTTAGCGCCGCGCTGTTTCCCATAGACTTTTGGAAGATTGCAAAAAATAAGATCTGTGATTAACAAATGTTCTTGATGTTTACATGGTTTGTCTAAAATAATCTTTACAGATTAACACAATATTTGCTATTTTTGAAGCCTAAATACAATCGGCAGAACTATAAAGCTAACACAGGGCTATAAACAGACTACACTACAAATGCTCGATATAAATGTCACCATCACCAAGCCTCCGATAACTTTTTCAAACTTTATTAAAAACGTGTTCCCTGGTAAGTAGCCTAATTACTCTGTGAATGAATCCCCAACAATGTTTTTAGAAATCTGTGCCCATGCTGCATTATTTGTGAGATTTATATGCGCAATGACGTCTAATGTCCCCGCCAAAGGTTACACTTGTTAGCAACTGCCGTTTTAAAGACACAATAAAGATTTTAAAAGTCACAAGCGGGTTATAACTGGTGTGTTATAAGCAAATGCTCACCCAGACCTGCCTGAAACGCCTCGTGTAACCACACCCCCCCCCCCCCAATCTACGTCAATTCGTGGTATGAGTTGACTAAGACCGCCCTAATGTATTCGCAAGTAAGGTGGGCGTACCTGTCACTACAATTGCTTTGGAACCTGATGTTCCAAATATGGTAAGAGGCGTCACACGCTTGTGGTATTTGATAATAACTACGCACTGGTTAACTGGCCAACCATAGCACACCTCGCTTTTCATAGCGAATAGCTTTGTAAAAAATCTGTGCGTTTTAGAGGTGCGGGATAAAGAGGAGATACCAACATGCACGTTATGTGGAAAATACAGCGTTTTTGAACCTTAAATCGTGTATACACATTGCATTACATCTAAAACAAACGATAATATTCATTTCAGCCGTGTCATATCACCCCTTTAAAGTGCACTTCTTTTTTGAGGATTTTTAATGTGAATGCACTACTCACACTACAAAATGGCGTAGCATAGTGCATAAGTGCGCGATTTGGGATGCAGCTATAGACTTTGGGCGATGGAACCGGAAGTGCTGAAATGCTAACTCGCTTCCGGGGTTTGCTAACAAAAATATGTCATCTCTGAGGTACTCTATAAGGCGGACCATGTCCTTAGTTTGAATTTTGAATTTCTCTTTATTCAAACATTGTTGGAAACATTGTTTGGGATAATACAAGTACACAAGTGAACAAAATATATTACATTGTCCTGGTGCTAGTGTTGATATTTTAATGCAAAAATTGTACATATTGTGCCTTTAATACAAATGTTATGCAACAGGGCTATGAGTTCCTTATCCTTTTTATCTGACTTGCAGTCCTTCTCTTTGGCCTTCAAAAATGTCTTAGAAACTTTGTGGTTAAACACTTTCATAGGCTGGAAAATTCAGTGGAGATTGGGGGCAAATTTAAGCATAAAATTGTAACATGTTTGTAGAATTTGTAAATAAATACCCTCACATCTCGCTAAGATACGCTACAAGACTTTTGCTCAGATTTTCAGTTTGTTGCAGAAAGTTTGTGCCAGTCTGCAGATTTGATCAGTTAGTGTGTTTCTATCTGAAACTTTCAAAAAGTCTGCAAGTGTATGATGTCTAGTTTAAAACAATCTGGTCAGATATGTCTTGTAGTGTATTCCAGCCATTACTTTCGGAAGTTTACTAATTTTCACAGTTTTAAAGAAAATAAGAATAGTATTTTATTTTTATAATAAGTATTTTAGAGCAGATTCTAGAAAGTATTTGACAAATGATGATTATTTGTGAATCTTCTTCAGGATTGACGTATGTTAAGTAAAAGCTATTTAGGAGGTGGTGTTTGCTTATTAATTCATACAATGTTAATCACATAAAACCATTCGATTATTAGAAGAAGAAAAAAACAATAAGGAACACCCACCCATGAGACTGTACAAATTCATACAAATTCAAATTAGCCACATTGTCAAATAGTTATATATCTAATAGTAATAATAAGTTGCCATGAGACAGTGTTGACGTATCATATCACTGTTTCAAAGGCCAGAACAGTTACAATTTCTCATACCACATCCTGAGATTCTTTTAGAGGATGACCTGCTTTTGGCAAGGACTACTCTTGCCCTGGCTAAATTTGGAATCCTGTAACACAGCATCTCCCTCAAAGGCAGATATCTCAGAAAATTAGGACCCTGGGTTTTACATGCCCCTTCTTAGCTGTGGTCGTATGATGGGGTATTCTCTGTATGTCAGAGCTCAAGAATTTTTACAGACATGTTTTAACAACTGCAGTGGGAATATATATATTTGAATTGCCATAAAAAGGGAAAGAGGATAGCTTTAAGCATCTATATTAAATAGTTTATGTGGTAAAAAATACATTTTAGGTTATTTTGCAGAAGTCTTATCTTTAAATATAAATATTTACGGATAACACGCAAAGTAATGCGGCCTGTGTGCTCTTTATTCTTTCTCAATAGCAGATAATCTGAGTGTATATTTGTGTTGTTGAGAGGTCTGGTTTGAACTCTGTTTAGACAGAAGCTAGTCAGACCAGTCAATAGCATAATGAAGACTGCCATTGATTTTATCTCATGGTGACCTTGGTTGCTGACAACAATACGCCAAAAAATAAATAGTACTGAACTTGATATTGGGAACTAGTCATGTCTATATTCATGGGCCAAAATGACAACGTTCAAAACTATTTTCTTAGTCTACCAAGGTTAAAATGTTTCTTTTCACACAGTATGTGGCATATGACGCATACTGACAGGACGAAGGTGTGTCAGTGGTCCGGAGTGGCCTAAGGTCTGAATGCTCTCAATTGTCCCTTCCCAAAGCCCGCCCCCTTTTGCTATGTCCGACATCAGCCAAAGTGCTCCCACTGCATTAAAGAATATTTATCGTGAAATAATCATTTCTGGAAAAAAACGACGTGTACTTTTAGTCAAAAGCAATAAGAAAGTTTGCAATATGCATTTAAAGTATATTCATGATGTGAAAGTGACTCGGAATAAAGTCAATAAATAAAGATCGAAACTCTAGCCTATAATGTACTCCTTTTTGCTGTAACGACATAACGTTTGGATAGTGGCATTGGTTTCTGACACGTTTAGGCAACGGGTAAAACTGTGATTATGAAAATTATAAAATTTTACCTCCGATAAATTTCTGTCAGTGTTGATGAGATGCAGTCCTTCGGCGCGGATCATATGACAGCCAGAGGTAAAACTCCGGACAAGTCTTCTTGTATGAGTCTGTTTTGAGAAGTCTTTATTGTTGTACATTATGAGAACTAAGATTCCACAGTGACATGACTTTTAGCTGGGATCATGTTCGTACAGTGTGACGGCCAGCAACAATCGCGAATGACTTTTTAAAACTGCATAATGCACAGCCGGTTAAACTCTATGGTTTGATTGTCGGACAAAATAGCAGATAGTAAAAGGGGGAGCATAATATTGGGGTTATGATTGGTCTGAAAGTACACGTCGTTTTTTTCAGAAATGATTATTTCACAATAAATATTCTTTAGTGCAGTGGGAGGAGCGCTTTGGCTGATGTCAGACATAGCAAAAGGGGGCGGGCTTTGGGAAGGGTCAATTGAGAGCATTCAGACCTTAGGCCACTCCACTCTGGAGCACTGACACACCTTCGTCCTGCCAGTATGTGTCATATGCCACTCATACTGTGTGAAAAGAAACATTTTAACCTTGGTAGACTAAGAAAATTTTTTGAACGTTGTCATTTTGGCCCATGAATATAGACACGACTAGTTCCCAATATCAAGTTCAGTACTATTTATTATTTTTTGGCGTATTGTTGTCAGCAACCAAGGTCACCATGAGATAAAATCAATGGCAGTCTTCGTTATGCTATTGACTGATCTGACTAGCTTCTGTCTGAAACTCCATGCAAAGGGTCAATTGTGGCATGGGAAGGCTAGACTAGCTGCAAAGGCAGTATAATAGACTAGCACACACAATATTTGTCTACTTTACACAATCAGAGTCAGTATAGCGATGAATAGACGTATCCTAGAAGCGTACCCTGTTGAAAAAACAGCATATGCTGGTTAGGTACAGTATGTTTTGAAGCAAAGGTAGCTGGTTTGAGGCTGGTTTAAGATGGTCATGTACTGGTCCTTAGCTAGTCATGTGCTGGTCCTAAGCTGGTCCCAAGCAGCTAGCTCCTAGCTCAGAAAGACCAGCTCATAACAAGCTAAGGACCAGCTCAAACCAGCACATGACCAGCTTAAACCAGCTCATGCTTTAAAACATACCTAACCAGCATATGCTGTTTTTTCAACAGGGTAGAGTGAAGCTAGAGTCTAGAAATATTAAATATTTGTAGGAACAAAAGAGTAAGTCCATATTACTGCGACACTGCCTACTACTGCATAGTACTATTAGAATTTGTGTTTTGTTCATAGTGTGCATTCTGCCTGGTACATTTTGGTACATACAGTCATGGCTGGACTTTGATTCAATGACTAGATAGTGTCAGGGGCGCAGATGGGATTTTTTTAACTGGGAGGGACCAAGCTGTCAGCAATTGATTTGAACTCAGTTAGTTATTTTGCATAATTTAGGCTTTAACTAGTGCTCAAGTAGTTACTTTGCGTAATTTGGGCTAATGGTTTGCACTAAAAAGCCATTAGAGGATTCCTATTTGAAACCATAGATGAACAACAATGAACAAAGGCCTACCTATCAAAACTAGGAATGCATGATCAAACTGTTATTTGTCTAGTATGTCTGTTATTTGTCAATCACCCACCAAAACTTCATGCCTTCTGCAAAATATGTTTTATTTAAACATTTAAACATAAATCAGTAAATTTACCTCAGTCAACTTTTACAGTACATTGGGATAGATGATAATGTTATACCAGGACCCTAATTTAGTCTTGCAAGTCCAGATAAAACATTATTTCCTGACATTAAATTATTTGATTTATCCAACCATTTTTTGTGTGTTAATTCGCTATTTGCCTCTGTCCACTCACCTAATTGCATAGTCATGCTCTCCGCGTTTTGCTGTGTTTGCTAAGTGCAAAAGACTAGCTATACAAATAAATAACAAAACTAATCTGCCACATCTGGGAAAAGTCAACAGGCATAGGATACTTACATTGTTTGGTTTTTGAAAAAACAAGGTGATTGTTTTTTGTCTCTTCATTGCCTTTATGTGGCAGTTACGCAGTTCATTTTTTTCAGTCCAGAAAAATCACCAGCTCAGTCATAGACAATGGCATTTGATCACTATGGATACCGCTACTAAAGGCACAATTGAGGCAGCTAACAGCTCCTCGTAGGACCCCGGGGGCCGGGTTAGGAGTCGTAGCAGGCTAGCAGCAGCACACAGAGAGCACAGAAAACGTAAACGTCTGTGGCCGACCCGATTCTGAAGCAGTGACGGCAAAACAATTAAGGAGCAGCTGGCCTGTCCGCCACTACTTAGGCTGATGCACATAGCGGAAACCGTGATTAATCCTCAGTTTTACCGATGTTTGTTGCCTTTCGTAGGGACAGTGAGGGGGACATATAGGGTCACTATGAATCTGAGGGGGTCATGTCCCCCCCGTCCCTAGTGCCATCTGCTCGCCTGGATAGTGTGCAGTATTGACAGTATGTCATAAAAACATTATGGTTTGATGAGCTGAACATGCTGAACACTTCAATGAATGTCATCATACTGTACACTCAAAAAAATGTGTTGTTGGATTAACTTAATTTTGTTATGACACCTATTTCCACACAATTGAATTGATTTATTCGAATTTAAGATTTACTTGTCTGCACAATTTACCCAGTTTAAGTTCATCAACTTATTTTATTTAATTTCAGCTGAATGTAATTCCTTTGTGTTGAGCCAATTAAATTTGAATGCTTCAGTGATGTAAGCAAGCTGTAATGTAAGGAGCAAGCAGGAAGCACCAGATAGTTTACTGCATGACCACTTACAGAGTATTTACTCACTGAGTAAGACTGCATACATGAAAAATTGTCATGGCTCTGCTTCTTAGTCATGTTTTTCTTGGTCCTGTAGCAGAGCCATGGCAAAGCTTTTGGTTATGTGTGGAGAGAGACATATTATTGTCCTTTTGACAATAATATACGTTCTCTCCAGTGTCTTGTCATTGGCCCCATTCCTCTCGTTTCCTCGTTATCTTTCCCTGAGTGTTTAATTACCCACACCTGCCCCGTGTCGTTATCCTTTGTCTGTCTTCCCTATATAATACCCTCATGTGTCATTGTCCTGTGTCGGTCATTGCGTTGAGTGTGTACGTTTGTCGAGCTTACCCGTGGTTGATGTCTGCTTTACGTTCCATGTGCTCCCTGTTCCTGTTTCAGTAAGTGTTTAGTTTAGTCTTTGTCAAAGTATTGTCTAGTTTAGTGTTTAGTTAGCCTTGGTCCTGTTGTGTGTATCATTATTTTGTTACTTTGTCATTTACCCCCTCGTGGGTTTTTGTTTTGTCTTTTGTTTCTTTGTATTTATAATAAAGTCTTGTTTGTTAACCCCTTCACCGCCTGCGTGCATTTGGGTTCTCTTCTGCCAATCCGTGACAGAATGACCGACCCCTATCGAACCCAGCAGGCGGCTCCCAAGGACGGCAAGGCGTCGTTCCCCCGATCCGGCCTGGCTCACTTGCTACTGGGGTTCCGCCAGGGGAGTTATGGGGACCGGGAGTTCGCCAGAGCATTCTCGGCAGTGGCAGAGGCGACCGGGTTCAGTGATGCGGAGTTGAAGACAATCTTCAACTGCTGCCTCACCCGGCGCCTCACACCGTAGGAGAAGAGGATGCTGGCTCCTCTCGGGTTAGCGGATATGGTCAGGTACGTGGCCAACCGGGATGATCCCGGGAGTGGAGTTCCATTTGGAACTTCCGCTCCACGGTCGAGCGTCCCGGGGGGTCTCGTCCTGGCTGCCGCTGCCCGGGGGGACTCAGTACCCTCTGGCTGGAGCTCCACGGTTCCCGGTTCGCCTGGTGGCGACGGTGGCGAGTGGGGGAGGAAGGACTCGGGGATGACGTCTGGGGGTTCCCCCAACGCTGAATTACCTCCGGTCCCCAAGGGTCAGCCAAGGATGGCTGCAGACCCGGTGGTGCGGAAAAGGAGGAAGGAGCGTTACGGGGGAACGTGCCATCCAGTGCAACCGGCCACCAGTCCGGTGCAGCCGGCCACCAGTCCGGTGCAACCGGAGATCCGGCCGGTGTTCAGTCCGGTGGTCCAGCCGGTGTTCAGTCCGGTGGTCCAGCCGGCGTCCAGTCCGGTGCTCCAGCCAGCGTCCAGTCCGGTGGTCCAGCCGGCGTCCAGTCCGGTGGTCCAGCCGGCGTCCAGTCCGGTGGTCCAGCCGGCGTCCGGTCCGGTGGTCCAGCCGGCGTCCGGTCCGGCGTCCCATCCGGCATCCAGTCCTGCGTCCCAGCCGGCGTCCAGTCCTGCGTCCCAGCCGGCGTCCAGTCCTGCGTCCCAGCCGGCGTCCAGTCCTGCGTCCCAGCCGGCGTCCAGTCCTGCGTCCCAGCCGGCGTCCAGTCCGGCATCCAGTCCGGTGATCCAGCCGGCGTCCAGTCCGGTGTCCAGCCGGCGCCTCCAGCCGGCCTGTCCAGCCGGCCCGTCCAGCCGGCGTCACAGCCGCTGTCCAGCCAGCCCGTCCAGCCGGCGTCAAGCCCTGTCAGCCGGGGTCAGCCCTGCCCAGCCGGCTTCCAGCCGTCTTCCAGCCGGTCCCCAGTCCGGCAGCCAGCGGCCTTCCAGCCGGTCCCAGTCCGGCAGCCAAGCGGCCCCTGGGAAACTCCCAGGGCCAAAGACTGTCCCCCCAGGACTCCCCCTAAGTCCCCCAGGACTCCGCGCCCTCGAGCGCAGCCGGGGACTGGGACTTCTCCCCACCTCCCTTTTGGACTGCCCCCTATGGGCCCTTGTTTGGCCCACCCCCCCTCCCATGTTTGTTGTTTTTGTTGGCTCACCCTAGTCTGTTGTTGTTTTGTCTTGTCTGCCACTGATTTTGTTTTCCATGTTTTGTCTTGTCATGTCACTGTCTCAGTCTGCCCTGTCTTGTCCGTCTACCCCTTGGTGAGCACCTGGAGGTGCTCATTAAAGGGGGGGCTTCTGTCATGGCTCTGCTTCCTTAGTCATGTTTTTCTTGGTCCTGTAGCAGAGCCATGGCAAAGCTTTTGGTTATGTGTGGAGAGAGACATATTATTGTCCTTTTGACAATAATATACGTTCTCTCCAGTGTCTTGTCATTGGCCCCATTCCTCTCGTTTCCTCGTTATCTTTCCCTGAGTGTTTAATTACCCACACCTGCCCCGTGTCGTTATCCTTTGTCTGTCTTCCTATATAATACCCTCATGTGTCATTGTCCTGTGTCGGTCATTGTGTTGAGTGTGTACGTTTGTCGAGCTTATCCGTGGTTGATGTCTGCTTTACGTT
Source organism: Triplophysa rosa (assembly GCF_024868665.1). Taxonomy (NCBI): domain Eukaryota; kingdom Metazoa; phylum Chordata; class Actinopteri; order Cypriniformes; family Nemacheilidae; genus Triplophysa; species Triplophysa rosa. Next base: position 22,828,339 of record NC_079893.1, on the reverse strand, counting down.
CCATGTGCTCCCTGTTCCTGTTTCAGTAAGTGTTTAGTTTAGTCTTTGTCAAAGTATTGTTTAGTTAGCCTTGGTCCTGTTGTGTGTATCATTATTTTGTTACTTTGTCATTTACCCTCTCGTGGGTTTTTGTTTTGTCTTTTGTTTCTTTGCATTTATAATAAAGTCTTGTTTGTTAACCCCTTCACCGCCTGCCTGCATTTGGGTTCTCTTCTGCCAATACGTGACAAAAAATGGCATAAATGTGCTCGTCCCCAATCTCAGTAAAACCGTTACTCTTCACCACTATGGTAACCCCTCAAAAATCACAGACAACAGAAGATCTTCTAAATTTTAACATTACAGAACAGTAAACACTAACAAGTCTCCTTATCTTTCATCCTACACAAATACAATAACATTTAATTTTAAAATGTACTATCTAAATCCAGTCATAAGGGCAATGAATGCTGGGAACTCAGTCCACTGTGTAGTTTCAGTTAGTCAATGAAAATGATTCATGTTGTCCCAACACAACTTATTCTATTTATGTCAAAGAGTCGCCTATTTATGTTAGTATTAAACATTTTAATTGTGTTTGAAAAAGGAACGCATACAAATATGTTAGATACAACTATATTGATTAAGTTAAACAAACAACCTCCAACAATCATTTTTTTGAGTGTAGAACTAAATTTCCTTTTTGTTGCCAAAGTGTATATAGTTATAGTCTGGCTTAACATTAACAATGTCATTTATGTTAAAATAATATAATAGCTGTCGAAATAAGAACTTTTTTTACACTATGCTACAATGTACAATCATATGTTATCTCACACAGAAGAAGCACAATTCTCTCCAAGATCTGAAAGTGACGGGATGATCATGGTCAGGATTAACTTCTGCATGATCATGGTCAGGATTAACTTCTGCTTCAGACTTACATATACTAATACATGGACTGGCAACTCCTCCCCACACAGAAGATACATGTAGGACGAGTACTTTAAAAGCAGATCTCTTCACCCACTGTTTTCACACAGCTTGTGAATGTACCACTGATGTAAGCAGAGACGCTTTCAGCCTCATTCAAGCCTGCGATTTACAGACATTTGTGGTGCGATATGACGTGGATTCACGTAAACTAGGCCTAAGTCTGTCCAACAACCTGTTTTAGTTCTGCCAGCCAGTCTGGTGACCCTAATCCATTACCTACCCATCAGGAAAAGAGAGTGTGTGTGTGGGTGTGTTTTATGGGTGGAGTTGAACTAGTTCAAAGCTGCCATATGGGACGTGATGTAATTGTAGGCGTTCTGTATGTGTGGGAGAGGATGACAGTGAAACTGTAGCCTGATGTATAGAGATATCATCCATAAAGCCTAATAACATATTTGCAGGATAAGACCAGGGTTTGTATAATTCACAGGTTTTATAGAAGTTTTGTGTAGAAGAGTGTAATACTTTGCTCTGTTCATATTTTTTTATATTTAAACCACATATTTTCCCTAATATTAGTACAGAAAATTGCAGATTTTGTCTGCATCTTGATGTTAACTCTTATATCTAGTGTAGCTTGGTCATATACAATACAATTTGTCACAGAAAATCTTTCCTAGAATGATAAATGTGCAAACTCTGGTTAAGTTTTTGTATGTATAGAATAAGTAATACGTTTGGGAGTGACAACCAGCCTGTTTTGTAATATGCAATTAAGTTATTGTTAAAGGGATACTTCACCCCAAAATAAAAATTCTGTCATAATTTACTCATCTTCGAGTTGTCCAAATGTGTATAAATATCTTTGTTCTGATGAACACAGAGAAAGATATTTGGAAAAATGTTTATAACCAAACAAATCTGGAAAAATTACTTTATCATTCTGTTGAACACAAAAGAAGACATTTTGAAGAATGTAGGACAGTAAACAGTTCTGGGGCACTTTTGACTACCATTGTATTTTTTCCTACTATGGGAGTCAATGGGGGTTAAAATCTGTCTGGTTATAAGCATTATTCCAAATATCTGTCTCTGTGTTCATCAGAACAAAGATATTTATACACATTTGGACAACTCGAAGGTGAGTAAATGATGACAGAATTTTCATTTTTGGGTGAAGTATCCCTTTAAGTTTACGTATGTGCATTATTATTAATAAAATTAATAAATTAATAATGTTAAATGAATAATAGCTTTTTAAACAGTGTCCTGTATGGGTGATGTATTAGTTGCCTCTAAGCCACAAGGCTGTCGAGAACTATTCGGTCGTTAAGTGGTGACATAAGGAATACCTTTTCGGGTCCAAGCATCTATTCATTTCAAGCGGGGCTACAGCTTAAACAGCTGTTTATGAGCACTGTTTACTCATATTGCATATTTAAGCGAAACATGTATTAACTCAGAGTATACTGTACACTACAGTTACCAGGCTCATGGAATATCCGACATCAATATTCCAATAAATTATGAAAAATAAATGGCTGATAGGCCATATGGTATTTCGTTATGAAGATAAAGGTTAGGATTGCGGTTTTCCGATAGTTTTATAGTTCGCTATGAGCGTATATTAGCTTTTTTGTTGTGTGTTTATAGCATCTTATTGAGCGTTTGGACCCGGAAACAGTATATGACCTTCCATGTATGGTGGTGCGTGACGTCAGGCTTTTGAATAGGGTTAAAATCGAGTCAAGAGTCAAGACACAATTAATTACGATTATCACTGATGTGCTTAAAATATGTCATAAACAACTACTATGTCAATTAGTTTTTTAGGAGAGAATTTGGTTGTCGGATGTGGTTTGTCTGTGTGTATAGAACAGGATTATGTGCTCAGAAAAGAAGTGGCAACAGTTTTTCACTGTGCCCCTGAATAAAGTTTGTGTCCCAGTACTATGTAGTGATAATATTGTGACTTGCAGTTTCTCACACATTGCCGAAAGATTTTGATTTGCACTTGGCACTTGATCTGCACCTTAACTATTGCAGCTCTTCTCAAAGTGAACCATAACACAAGTGGTAAGCATGGCCCATACAATAGGGCTCTAAGGGTAGTGTTGGCCACATTTGGCGTGTACAAGCAAACACTTTTTTTCTGGTTTGTTGTCATGGAGACGGATCTTTTGTGTCCTCTCCCACAAAAAATGAGGTCACCTCTCATTCAGTGGGCAGCTGGGAGGATTTAGGTAAAGGCTCTCTCTCTTTCTTTCTCTGTTTCTTTGTACTTTTTAAAGGTAGTGTTAACAAAACGAGTGAAACAAAAATCTGATTGTGGATGTGGGAAGAATTGTTGCATTGTTTAGTTTACAAAAGTAGAAAGTTTTATACCTAATTCCCCAGATGGACTTGTAGTTGTGCCGTAACACTTTCTGCATAGTTTATGCATTTTAGCAGACTCCAAAGTCAGGCGCGCAGATAGCACTAGGGACGGGGGGGACATGACCCCCTCAGATCCCGATCTGTCCCCCTCACTTTCCCTACGAAAGCGACAAAGGTAAAACTGAGGATCAATCAGGATTTCCGCTATGTAAAGTTACATTAGCCTAAGTAGTGGCGGACAGGGCCGCTGCTCCTTAATTATTTTGCCGTCACTGCTTCAGAACCGGGTCGGCCACCGACATTTACGTTCTGTGTGCTGCTGGCTGCTAGCCTGCTAAGACTCCTAACCCCGCCCCTGGGGTCCTACGAGAAGCTGTTAGCTGCCTCAATTGTGCCTGTAGTAGCGGTAACCATAGTGATCAAATGCCATCGTCGATGACTTAGCTGGTGATTTTTCTGGACTGAAAAAAAATGGACTGCATAACTGCCACATAAAAGCAACGAAGAGACAAAAAACAATCACCTCGTTTTTTTCAAAAACCAAACAATGTAAGTGTCCTAAGCCTGTTGACTTTTCCCAGATGTGGCAGATAAGTTTTGTTATATAATTGTATAGCTAGTCTTTTGCACTTAGCAAACACAGCAAAACGCGGAGAGCATGACTATGCAATTAGGTGAGTGGACAGAGGCAAATAGCGAATTAACACAAAAAGAATGGTTGGATAAATCAAACAATTTATCGTCAGGAAATGATTTATCTGGACTTGCAATTCTAAATTAGGGTCCTGGCATAACATTATCATCTATCCCAATGTGCTCTATAAGTTGACTGAGGTAAATTGACTGATTTATTTTTAAATGTTTAAATAAAACATATTTTGCTGAAGGCATGAAGTTTTGGTGGGTAATAAGCATACTAGACAAATAACCGTTTGATCATGCATTCCTAGTGTTGATAGGTAGGCCTTTGTTCGTAGCTGTTTATCGATGATTTCAAATAAGAATCTTCCAATGGCTTTTGTTCACTGTTGTTTATCCATGATTTCAAATAAGAATCCTCAAATGGCTTTTTAGCGCAAACCATTAGCCCAACTTACGCAAAGTAAATACTAGAGCACTAGTTAAAGCCCAAATTAACTGAGTTGAAATCAATTGCTGACAGCTTGGTCCCCCCAGTTAAAAAATCCCATCTGCGCCCCTGTCCAAAGTGACTTACAGTGTACATGTAGTTACATGGGTATATAAATCAGCTTACTAATTATGATAAAAGAATCAAGTCCTGCCTAAATATAGAAGTAATCTGTTTTACATATCAAATAGCTATCAAATCTGTACCCCACTGAACCTTATTCACTCTCTCCCACTCAATGTGAGATGTTTACATCATAGATCACCAAGGAGATTAGTGAGGTGACCAGACCTCCATCTTCTCTCAGCGGTGTGGTAGCACCTCTGAATTTATCGAGCACGTTCAGGTGCCAATTAGGCTGGAATATTAGCCTTATTATCTCACATTGGATCAAATCATTCATGAAGATCAGGGTGCAGATGGAATACTATTGTTTGGATGAGCATTTGTTTGATATTCAAAGTGTGTTGAATATTCAAGAGCAAGAGTCTCGAGACAGCTTTAGAAGAGTGAAAGTTAACCTTCTGTTTAAAACAACATTAGAAGCTGTGATACTGTTGTAAAATCTTTCAGTCTTCAACTTTCCATACCTTCATTCCCTCTATTTCTTTGGCTCTCACTAAATCCTTGGTGTTTTGAGTCTGACGTCATCACGCGGACATGTTTTTTTTTGGCAAGGTCAAAGAGCATAGGTGGTTAGGGTGTGGGTTAGGGTAAGGGTTTCGCAAGACTCGAAACACCAAGGATTTAGTGAGAGCCCTATCCCTTGCTACGTCTCATTTGTACTTCCTCCCTTCCTTCCTGTTAGACGCTTGTGCTCAGTTAAATGACGTCACCTCAGATGTGCTTGCAGCGCCACACAAGCCGGCTCAATGCTGTTATTCCATAGCGCATAATGTCACACCACACACCGTCTGATCCTGGCTTCCTGCACAGACAGATTATGCAGTGTCCAAGTATATTCCATATGTACCTGTGTACCATGTTTATGTGTTTACTCTGGAATCATTTTAATAAAGGGAGCATGGTTAACAAAGGGAGAGTGGCAGATCTCCCAATCTGCCACTTTTTCTTCAAAATGCAGAAAATTGAGTCAGTCTGAGTCTTGTATATAAATAACTTGACGAAACTGATTTAAGGAATCACACTTACAATGTCCAAAGTAGTCTAATAATAATCTTTTGAAACCTAAATGTCTAATGTCCACCTACAATGCAGTTCATATTATAATCTTGATGTCACTGAACTGTATTTTGCAGTAAAATGTTTGCTGTCTTTTAATACACAATCATTTTTAGTGATCAAATCAAATAATTTTTATCATCACATCACCACAGCACAAGTGCCTTGGTGAGTGAAATTCTTGAGAGCGTGCTCCAGAAAGTGCAGAAACAATTTACATATAGACAGTACTATTTACATACAGTACTTACAGACTTATAAAAACGTGTGTCTATCGTAGACAGTTATACTAACAACATCCAACACGTAAAACAACAAAATAACAAATAAAACATACAATAAACTGAGTTTTCTCGGAGCTCGCAACATGGCTGCCATTCTCAGCGCCATCTTGAATGTCACATATAGTTTCCCCAAAAATGTAACCAAACTTTTAACCAAACCATTCTGGGGCACCATTGACTACCATATAGTAAAAAATTACAACAGTAGTTAAAAGTACCCTAGAACTGTTTGCTTTCAAAAATAACTTCTTTGGACAAAATATAATTTATAGAGAAATTTTTCCTACTATGGTAGTCATTGATGCCCCGGAACTGTTTGGTTACAAACATTCTTCCATATATCTATCTTGGTGTTCAGCAGAACAAAGAAATGTATACAGATTTGAAAGAACATGGGGGCGAGTAAATGATGACAGAATTTTAATTTTTTGGGTGAACTATTCCTTTAACTATGATTTGCTAAATACTAGTAGTTGGTTGGTGGTTGTATTGGGGGGCGGGGGATGGACATTGTCATTCTAGATAACATTTGATTGGACAAATAGCCTATCTGTGTAGTACAGAATGAATCATCAATTTTTGGTCTTTTAAAAAACAGAAAGTCCAAGTTTAAGAGCACGCCATCATATACTGTAGAACACAAATATGGACTAACATAAGCCACAAAATTAATGCATTTCATCTGTAAAGGACATACCCAAACTTACTGGTCAGTATAATCTACACAGCTAGTTGTCTTCATATACTCCTCCATGGAAAAAGCGATGATAATGTGTATCCAGTGAGTGTTATATACCTGTATAGTAGCTGTTTGCAGGTTTTACTTAATCTTTGCAGCCAACACGCTCTCAATTTTTCATTAGCAAGATTGAGTGTGAAGCATGAGAGCAGGAATGGAGACAGAAAGAGCAGGAAGGCGGGTGCTGAGGAGAGAGAGAAATCCTGGAGTAGCACACATCTGAGGAAAAAGAGAGAGCAATTGGGATGCGTTGCCATAACAACGAATTCAGCAGGCCACCTACTAGCTTGTGTGTGAGACGGAGGGGAGGGTGGAACAAGCTAGGAAGCAGAAATGTGCGCGTGTGTGAGTGTGTGTGTCAGCAAGCAGTGCTGAAGGAGAGTAAAAAAGGTGTGCATGAAGCTCGCTTGTGATTGGTTACACCTCTCCTGTCTTTGTGTGGAGTGGTGCATGTTGGGTTAGTGTCCATCGTCACTGCCGCCTTCTCTGATGGCTGCAGCACAGGAACTGAGGGAGGGGTCTCTCTGCGCCTCCCTCTCGTTCTCAATCCTCCCCCTTCTAAAGTAAAAACAATAAAATTCATAATGGAGAACGACTGAATTTAGCTGATACCACACAAACTGACAGCAGGCTACCAGCCTCTCCTACAGTTGCTAATGCTAATTCATTTAGCGGTCTACGAGTAGCACGTTTGTCTGTTTGAACAGACTCTCTGCTTGAANGGGCACTTTTGACTACCATTGTATTTTTTCCTACTATGGGAGTCAATGGGGGTTAAAATCTGTCTGGTTATAAGCATTATTCCAAATATCTGTCTCTGTGTTCATCAGAACAAAGATATTTATACACATTTGGACAACTCGAAGGTGAGTAAATGATGACAGAATTTTCATTTTTGGGTGAAGTATCCCTTTAAGTTTACGTATGTGCATTATTATTAATAAAATTAATAAATTAATAATGTTAAATGAATAATAGCTTTTTAAACAGTGTCCTGTATGGGTGATGTATTAGTTGCCTCTAAGCCACAAGGCTGTCGAGAACTATTCGGTCGTTAAGTGGTGACATAAGGAATACCTTTTCGGGTCCAAGCATCTATTCATTTCAAGCGGGGCTACAGCTTAAACAGCTGTTTATGAGCACTGTTTACTCATATTGCATATTTAAGCGAAACATGTATTAACTCAGAGTATACTGTACACTACAGTTACCAGGCTCATGGAATATCCGACATCAATATTCCAATAAATTATGAAAAATAAATGGCTGATAGGCCATATGGTATTTCGTTATGAAGATAAAGGTTAGGATTGCGGTTTTCCGATAGTTTTATAGTTCGCTATGAGCGTATATTAGCTTTTTTGTTGTGTGTTTATAGCATCTTATTGAGCGTTTGGACCCGGAAACAGTATATGACCTTCCATGTATGGTGGTGCGTGACGTCAGGCTTTTGAATAGGGTTAAAATCGAGTCAAGAGTCAAGACACAATTAATTACGATTATCACTGATGTGCTTAAAATATGTCATAAACAACTACTATGTCAATTAGTTTTTTAGGAGAGAATTTGGTTGTCGGATGTGGTTTGTCTGTGTGTATAGAACAGGATTATGTGCTCAGAAAAGAAGTGGCAACAGTTTTTCACTGTGCCCCTGAATAAAGTTTGTGTCCCAGTACTATGTAGTGATAATATTGTGACTTGCAGTTTCTCACACATTGCCGAAAGATTTTGATTTGCACTTGGCACTTGATCTGCACCTTAACTATTGCAGCTCTTCTCAAAGTGAACCATAACACAAGTGGTAAGCATGGCCCATACAATAGGGCTCTAAGGGTAGTGTTGGCCACATTTGGCGTGTACAAGCAAACACTTTTTTTCTGGTTTGTTGTCATGGAGACGGATCTTTTGTGTCCTCTCCCACAAAAAATGAGGTCACCTCTCATTCAGTGGGCAGCTGGGAGGATTTAGGTAAAGGCTCTCTCTCTTTCTTTCTCTGTTTCTTTGTACTTTTTAAAGGTAGTGTTAACAAAACGAGTGAAACAAAAATCTGATTGTGGATGTGGGAAGAATTGTTGCATTGTTTAGTTTACAAAAGTAGAAAGTTTTATACCTAATTCCCCAGATGGACTTGTAGTTGTGCCGTAACACTTTCTGCATAGTTTATGCATTTTAGCAGACTCCAAAGTCAGGCGCGCAGATAGCACTAGGGACGGGGGGGACATGACCCCCTCAGATCCCGATCTGTCCCCCTCACTTTCCCTACGAAAGCGACAAAGGTAAAACTGAGGATCAATCAGGATTTCCGCTATGTAAAGTTACATTAGCCTAAGTAGTGGCGGACAGGGCCGCTGCTCCTTAATTATTTTGCCGTCACTGCTTCAGAACCGGGTCGGCCACCGACATTTACGTTCTGTGTGCTGCTGGCTGCTAGCCTGCTAAGACTCCTAACCCCGCCCCTGGGGTCCTACGAGAAGCTGTTAGCTGCCTCAATTGTGCCTGTAGTAGCGGTAACCATAGTGATCAAATGCCATCGTCGATGACTTAGCTGGTGATTTTTCTGGACTGAAAAAAAATGAACTGCATAACCGCCACATAAAGGCAATGAAGAGACAAAAAACAGTCACCTAAACTAAACAATGTAAGTATCCTATGCCTGTTGATTTTTCCCATATGTGGCAGATTAGTATTGTTATTTATTTTTAAAGCACTTAGCAAACACAGCAAAACGAGGAGAGCATGACTATGCAATTAGGTGAGTGGACAGAGGCAAATAGCGAATTAACACAAAAAGAATGGTTGGATAAATCAAACAATTTATCGTCAGGAAATGATTTATCTGGACTTGCAATTCTAAATTAGGGTCCTGGCATAACATTATCATCTATCCCAATGTGCTCTATAAGTTGACTGAGGTAAATTGACTGATTTATTTTTAAATGTTTAAATAAAACATATTTTGCTGAAGGCATGAAGTTTTGGTGGGTAATAAGCATACTAGACAAATAACCGTTTGATCATGCATTCCTAGTGTTGATAGGTAGGCCTTTGTTCGTAGCTGTTTATCGATGATTTCAAATAAGAATCTTCCAATGGCTTTTGTTCACTGTTGTTTATCCATGATTTCAAATAAGAATCCTCAAATGGCTTTTTAGCGCAAACCATTAGCCCAACTTACGCAAAGTAAATACTAGAGCACTAGTTAAAGCCCAAATTAACTGAGTTGAAATCAATTGCTGACAGCTTGGTCCCCCCAGTTAAAAAATCCCATCTGCGCCCCTGTCCAAAGTGACTTACAGTGTACATGTAGTTACATGGGTATATAAATCAGCTTACTAATTATGATAAAAGAATCAAGTCCTGCCTAAATATAGAAGTAATCTGTTTTACATATCAAATAGCTATCAAATCTGTACCCCACTGAACCTTATTCACTCTCTCCCACTCAATGTGAGATGTTTACATCATAGATCACCAAGGAGATTAGTGAGGTGACCAGACCTCCATCTTCTCTCAGCGGTGTGGTAGCACCTCTGAATTTATCGAGCACGTTCAGGTGCCAATTAGGCTGGAATATTAGCCTTATTATCTCACATTGGATCAAATCATTCATGAAGATCAGGGTGCAGATGGAATACTATTGTTTGGATGAGCATTTGTTTGATATTCAAAGTGTGTTGAATATTCAAGAGCAAGAGTCTCGAGACAGCTTTAGAAGAGTGAAAGTTAACCTTCTGTTTAAAACAACATTAGAAGCTGTGATACTGTTGTAAAATCTTTCAGTCTTCAACTTTCCATACCTTCATTCCCTCTATTTCTTTGGCTCTCACTAAATCCTTGGTGTTTTGAGTCTGACGTCATCACGCGGACATGTTTTTTTTTGGCAAGGTCAAAGAGCATAGGTGGTTAGGGTGTGGGTTAGGGTAAGGGTTTCGCAAGACTCGAAACACCAAGGATTTAGTGAGAGCCCTATCCCTTGCTACGTCTCATTTGTACTTCCTCCCTTCCTTCCTGTTAGACGCTTGTGCTCAGTTAAATGACGTCACCTCAGATGTGCTTGCAGCGCCACACAAGCCGGCTCAATGCTGTTATTCCATAGCGCATAATGTCACACCACACACCGTCTGATCCTGGCTTCCTGCACAGACAGATTATGCAGTGTCCAAGTATATTCCATATGTACCTGTGTACCATGTTTATGTGTTTACTCTGGAATCATTTTAATAAAGGGAGCATGGTTAACAAAGGGAGAGTGGCAGATCTCCCAATCTGCCACTTTTTCTTCAAAATGCAGAAAATTGAGTCAGTCTGAGTCTTGTATATAAATAACTTGACGAAACTGATTTAAGGAATCACACTTACAATGTCCAAAGTAGTCTAATAATAATCTTTTGAAACCTAAATGTCTAATGTCCACCTACAATGCAGTTCATATTATAATCTTGATGTCACTGAACTGTATTTTGCAGTAAAATGTTTGCTGTCTTTTAATACACAATCATTTTTAGTGATCAAATCAAATAATTTTTATCATCACATCACCACAGCACAAGTGCCTTGGTGAGTGAAATTCTTGAGAGCGTGCTCCAGAAAGTGCAGAAACAATTTACATATAGACAGTACTATTTACATACAGTACTTACAGACTTATAAAAACGTGTGTCTATCGTAGACAGTTATACTAACAACATCCAACACGTAAAACAACAAAATAACAAATAAAACATACAATAAACTGAGTTTTCTCGGAGCTCGCAACATGGCTGCCATTCTCAGCGCCATCTTGAATGTCACATATAGTTTCCCCAAAAATGTAACCAAACTTTTAACCAAACCATTCTGGGGCACCATTGACTACCATATAGTAAAAAATTACAACAGTAGTTAAAAGTACCCTAGAACTGTTTGCTTTCAAAAATAACTTCTTTGGACAAAATATAATTTATAGAGAAATTTTTCCTACTATGGTAGTCATTGATGCCCCGGAACTGTTTGGTTACAAACATTCTTCCATATATCTATCTTGGTGTTCAGCAGAACAAAGAAATGTATACAGATTTGAAAGAACATGGGGGCGAGTAAATGATGACAGAATTTTAATTTTTTGGGTGAACTATTCCTTTAACTATGATTTGCTAAATACTAGTAGTTGGTTGGTGGTTGTATTGGGGGGCGGGGGATGGACATTGTCATTCTAGATAACATTTGATTGGACAAATAGCCTATCTGTGTAGTACAGAATGAATCATCAATTTTTGGTCTTTTAAAAAACAGAAAGTCCAAGTTTAAGAGCACGCCATCATATACTGTAGAACACAAATATGGACTAACATAAGCCACAAAATTAATGCATTTCATCTGTAAAGGACATACCCAAACTTACTGGTCAGTATAATCTACACAGCTAGTTGTCTTCATATACTCCTCCATGGAAAAAGCGATGATAATGTGTATCCAGTGAGTGTTATATACCTGTATAGTAGCTGTTTGCAGGTTTTACTTAATCTTTGCAGCCAACACGCTCTCAATTTTTCATTAGCAAGATTGAGTGTGAAGCATGAGAGCAGGAATGGAGACAGAAAGAGCAGGAAGGCGGGTGCTGAGGAGAGAGAGAAATCCTGGAGTAGCACACATCTGAGGAAAAAGAGAGAGCAATTGGGATGCGTTGCCATAACAACGAATTCAGCAGGCCACCTACTAGCTTGTGTGTGAGACGGAGGGGAGGGTGGAACAAGCTAGGAAGCAGAAATGTGCGCGTGTGTGAGTGTGTGTGTCAGCAAGCAGTGCTGAAGGAGAGTAAAAAAGGTGTGCATGAAGCTCGCTTGTGATTGGTTACACCTCTCCTGTCTTTGTGTGGAGTGGTGCATGTTGGGTTAGTGTCCATCGTCACTGCCGCCTTCTCTGATGGCTGCAGCACAGGAACTGAGGGAGGGGTCTCTCTGCGCCTCCCTCTCGTTCTCAATCCTCCCCCTTCTAAAGTAAAAACAATAAAATTCATAATGGAGAACGACTGAATTTAGCTGATACCACACAAACTGACAGCAGGCTACCAGCCTCTCCTACAGTTGCTAATGCTAATTCATTTAGCGGTCTACGAGTAGCACGTTTGTCTGTTTGAACAGACTCTCTGCTTGAACAGTGAAGCACACGGGCTGGGATTTGAGTGATGGTCCTTTGGCTGCCACGCGCACACAGGCGCACACCAGGAGAGCAGCACGCCGTGTGGATGATGTCATCCCATCTGCATCCTGCAGTGTTTTCAGTGCGGCTTCAGACCCTTTGTTGCCCTTTATGCTAAACTCGGACCAGTTTTATGGTTTCCTTTAGGTTTGCAAGGTATTGAAGCATAGGATCGTTTTTAAGGATACAAGAGTCATTGAAGTCTACATAGCAAGCTTAGTACAGGAGATGGCATAGTATTTTGCTGCTTTTTATGTCAAATAAAAGCTTGTCAGTTTGGTGTTTATATCCTGGAAATACATTATGAAATATGCGTGAATTACGCAATTTTTCTCATTTCATCTAATTTTTTATTAACTCAGATGTAATATCTGTATTAAAAAGTCAGTCAATTAATTTTGCTTAAACTGCATCTGGTTCAGATGATACTAAGTTCTCAGTATTCAGATCTCGTATACTTGTAACTTTGACACTGGGTATATAACTTGCATAGCTTTGCATTTGTGTGTTTTTGGTGGTTTATTAAAAGTTCACTAAGAAGTACCTTAAAGTGTATACGGCTAATTTCATATAGCCTAATGTAACCAAATTATTAATTTATATATGTTTCTGTTTTTATTTTATGCCTACTGAAAGTAGTTTTTAATAGATGTCCAAGGACAAAAGTGATGTACAATCTTTCACATTATGTGACTTAACATGTTTTATGTTGAGCTGTGCTTCTAGTAAATCCAATATGCATGGGACGTTTTTTGGGATCAATATTGACGCATGGCCTGGGGTCTTTCTGCCTACGCAGGCAGAGGGGCTTATTGCTGAGTTGGCAGTATAAGGTCACATTTGGCAACAGGCGATCACACATCCTGAATAACCTTCATGCCCCTGTTTGGGACCACCATCTTGAAAGCTGCCCAGACTCAGCCCACCAGTTAATGCCACAACTTCCGCCTTAAATGTTGACTCGAGTTGTGTCTTAAACTTCTTGGCCATTGATAAAATATAGTTTGTATGCAGGTGTCATATGAATACAGTCTCCCTTTTAGACCCATGTGACCACTGACCAGTGACATGCTAGGAACAACTGCACCAGCAATATACTTATTGAAGAGACAGGTTGAAGAGATGCCCTTTTCTTATTTAACTTTTTAAATCTGTCACTTTAGCTTTTTATGATACAGCACAGTCTCTGCTGGTTTCACATATAATTCAAATTCAGCTTGGCTATACAGTTTTATGAATTCTGATTATTCAAACATCCTACTTATTTGACAAACTATTTACTGCATGTTGTGTAGCAGGGAGTAAAGCATTTTCAGATTCAAATGTATATTCTCCATCTTTATAGTTCTCTGTTTTGTAGTTCCCACAAATTACCTAAATGTCAATTTTTAATGCAACAAATATATATATTTTAACTGAATATGATTTTGTGTGTCTGTCTTTCTCTCTAGGCGATGTATCTCCTATCAGTATGTCACCCATCAGTCAGTCTCAGTTCATCCCACTGGGAGAGATTCTGTGCCTGGCCATCTCAGCCATGAACTCTGCCCACAAGCCTGTCACACAAGATGCGCTGATGGAGCACCTTTCCACCTGCTTTCCAGGTAACCCCAAAACACATACATGCACACCTTATTCTTTTTCTGTCATTGAGCCTTAACAGCCTCTGCTGTAAAAAATGATAACATCTCATCAACTCAACTTTATTTATATAGCGCTTTTACAATTTTCATTGTTACAAAGCAGCTGTACATGAGACATACTGACTATAAGCAAAATAATTAAAGTTGTACCTGCAAAAACAAGAAAAAAAAGAAAAAAAAAAGAACATTTCACATCTCATGAACATTTTTGTACAATAACTCTTTAAAGACACCACATTTCAAAAACATTAACAGCATACAATGCTTACAATGCCATATGACAACATATACAGACCATACTTTGCAGCAGCTTATACAAAATTTTATGTCTCCAAAAATATGAATGTGTCCAACTCAAATACGTGCACAACCTTAAATTCATTATGGACTTACTTTGTATACGTCTTTATAAATGATAGTAGAACCAATTAATTTACATTTATATTATATTTATTCATTTAGATAATGCTTTTATCCAAAGCGAGTTGAGGAATTCAACAGGAATCCTTACAGTTGAGAAATACAACAAGTGACATTGCAAAAAATTCATATTCAGTATTTTCATGAAAAGGCATTTTATTGAATTAAGTAGGGTCCGTGTAACGCTTTGCAGTTCTTTTTTCAATTTTCACCGTCAAAATTAATCAAATGAAAATTGGTTTCAAACTTTAATTTTCAATTTTCACGAGTGCTTCACAAATGGATAATTGTCTCTCAGTTTCATTTGTAATTATACGTCTTTGGGTAATTGCTTCAGAATTTCTTATTTTCGAACAAACACAAAAATTACTTGTTTTTCTAATTTTACATGTATGTGCTTGCGCTTGCAGCTGGATCGTACCATTATCGCCGGTGGTAGGGGTGTAGTCTACAGCCGCCCACGGACCCACAGCGCTGTCGCGTTATGAAAGGCCTACGGTTTATCTAATCATATTTATCTCCCTTATGTATTACACATGTATTAAGTATATTTTTACTAACATCACTGTCTGGTCTGTAATCATTAATCTATTCGACATCGGTTGCCGTTTTGATTTTAGTCAGTAGATGGCAATGCTGCGGATCTGTATGTCATTGGGAACGGCCGGGCAGCAAGTGCAGTGAGTGCACGCACAAAAAGTAGAAGTGATGGAAAACTTGTATCAGTCGCAGCCCGAGTTATTACGTACGGTGGCGTATTGCTGCCACATACATTTTATTTTTCCACTCAATTATGTCATAATAACGAGATCATATGTCGTTAAAACAATATATTTTCTCGTTTTGACGGGATAACACAAGGGTGTAACTTCGGTGTGAGAAGTGGGGGGGGACAAAATGGGGGGAAATGTTTTTGATTTGAATCCTATCACAAATTCAAAATACCTATGTGTTGCTTTGTTTTTGATTGTTTAAATTGATTAAACCAAAATGTGTTTTTATTGTGTAGCAAAAGTGGATGTTCATGAAGGGGGAAATGCGAGTATTGACTGAGAAACGGAGGAAAACTGGGCTTGTAAACCTGAATCTGCGGTCGAAAGGAGACGAGGATGGCTTTCTAAAATGCTTAACGAGGTTTAACGTACCGTTGTCATGTCAAGCCTTGTCATAAACACTAACTGCTGTTAAAAGAACGAGTCGTTATTAAACAAAAAAAGTAATAAATCACGCGTTCGATGCTGAGGTTGTATCGAAGAGGATCGATCCTAACATAAAAATATCGATACTAATGTGTTTTTAGTTTTTACTACTGATTTTATTTATTTACTAATGTAGCTAATAATTGTATAATGAAGAAAAACTATTTCCCATACACCTAGTTTTGCACACGTTGCTCCTCCCTGCCCAGCTGTGTTTTGTAGTCCGCTATCACGTGACTCAGCAGCATTAAGCGCAAGCACGCAGACGCTGCTGCAACCCGCGAAAAGAAGAGGAACATCGTGTGGAGTTTTCACCTTGGTGAATAAAAGCACTGCGAACTGCGATGTATGGCAGTGGGCCTTTGGGGGTAAAAAGCCAAAGATTGAAAGTACTTTATTATTTAAGCACTTTATTACTTTGTGTCTCAAACAATTGTGTGCACTTTGTTTATAAATTCACTTAAAAAAGTGTAATGAAAAGGAAACATGTTGATTTGTTCTATTATTTTGTCTAAACATAACACTGAACAAAAACGGAAAAGCAGTTTTAAAATCTTTGTTCTTGAGTAGGCTAATAATTTTGTCCACTTTGGGTTTTTTTTAAAGCTAGAGAAGTAGTACTGGGAAAACGAGAAATTTTTTTGTTATATATCTTTTTTCTGTTCTGTTAATCTGTTATTGTTACTATTTTCCAGTAATAATTTGGTGCAAAGTTCATGTTTGAAAATTCGATTACAGGAATAAATAACTAAATAAATAGATTTATTTGGTTTAAATGATGTCCAGTGTTTTAACATCTACATGATTAATTAGCCTACAGGCACATTAAGAGCACAAATCACAAAATATTTTAGTGGTCATGAAAATGTATTCAGATTTAGCATATTAATGATGCATTCATCTGATAAATCATGACATTTCAACTACAGGAAAGTAAATGTAAGTTCAAGTGAATGCTTTTTAAAAGTAAAAAGTATTGGTATCGGTATCGAAATCAAAATTTTACAGTATCGCCCACCACTAGTGTGCACGCGTGTGCATCGACACAGGCAGACTCTCTGTGTCCTGCTTGTTCCTAGTAGGCTACTTCTCCGTGGCGATGACGGCGTGGGGTTAAAAAATCATTACAAACACATTTGAAAGTGAGGGGGACACGAACGGGATTTTGAAAAGTAAGGGGGACATGTCCCCCCTGTCCTCAGTGGAAATGACGTCCCTGGGATTATATGGCGTTTAAACTATATATTTTCTTGTTATAGAGGGATAATATGACGTCTCATAATGATTACACATTAACCGTGAAAGCGACATGTTTTCTAGATGGACATTCTACCAACCGACGGATCACACTTTCATATGAATCAAGCGCACTCCACTCACTCATTGTCCAGACAATGTGGTTAATGTGCAAAGGTAACGGTGATCTGATATAAACAGTAGTACGCACAGTAAACCCCTACCACCGGCGATAATGGTACGATCCAGCTGCAAGTGCAAGCACATAATGTAAAATTAGAAAAACAAGTCATTTTTGTGTTTGTTCGAAATCCGAAATTCTGAAGCAATTACCCAAACACGTATAATTGAAAATGAAACTGAGAGACAATTATCCATTTGTGAAGTACCCATGAAATGAAAATTAAAGTTTGAAACCAATTTTCATTTGATTAATTTTGATGGTGAAAATTGAAAAAAGAACTGCAAAGCGTTACACGGACCGTAAATCATGACAAATTGTATTTTTGGTTGAACTATACCTATAGTGCAATGTATTGCTTCAGATAGCTTCCCAGCTACTGTTAAATGACTGTAATATGACATAGCCCAGCTCAGAATAAAATCTGTCAATCAAAGTGCAAAGTGTGCAAACTTCACCTGAATATAGTATGGCTGTATTTACTTAAATGAGTGAGGGGGGGAAGGAACAGAGTGGGTTGCGTCATGTTGGTATGGCAACTACCAGAGTATGATGTAATGGCAGGCAACACTTAACCCTGACTAGTTACAGCTTATCTGCTGCTTTATCCGCTGCGTGTATGCATGTGTGTGAGTGTGTTTCTGTGATTGAGAATGTTGAATAGCTGATTTGGGTAAAGTGAGGACTTGAGTGCAATGAGAACACCATTGACTGTATTGGAAATACTTGTACAGGCCTTGTTTGTTTCGTTTGGGATATTGAACTCGTAGAAACATCCACAGTACTGAGTCATGCTAGAGAGCTAACAGCTATATTTGAATGTCTAACTTTAATGCTTGCAATATACAGTATATACAGTATATACGTCATATTTGACTGAAAATCTTAATTGGCTAGCAAAAACAATTGCTAATTGCTAAATCGTTTTAACTTAAATATGTAGTGGGGTGTACGAAAAGTACCAACTTCACTGAAACATACGAGATGCTCTTTGGAACATTCCCAGATCATATTGGGCTAACATATCAGGTTTTGCACAAGCTTTTGTGGTTCATTCCAACTCGAGCACATGCTGTTATTAAATAAAAGGAGGACCTAGGAAATACCAAGAAATTCTAAAGTTGACATTCAGTTCCAAACTTTTTAATTTCTTTACGCTTTCACATGAATTCTACTGATATGTTAAGGGTAATCATTAATGTTATAGAAGAAAGTGTTTCAGAGAATTTCTGTCACATTGATTTAATCTTACCTAACAGTTTTGGGTTTGTTATTACATTGAGGCACTTACAGTCTTGATGATGAAAGATGAGGTAATGCCTGGTCCATTGTGATTGGTGGTGACACAACAAGCAAGATTCTTCGCTTGATTGGCTTTGTGTTGTTATTTGTGTAATCACACCTATCCGTAATTAATCCCACTTTTGGCATGTCAGAGCTGTTCTAGATAAGACTGACATTAAAACGAAACCACTAATCTGTTACCTTTTTCCTCTAAAACTTTTCCATTTTGCATTCAGAGTTAAATGTTTGCCTGTTGAGCTGTTCTTTCGACCTCAGAAAGTCATTTAAAAAGCCATTAGTATTGAGGACTAAAGATTTATTAACATTTTACAAACTTTAATCAAATACAATATTAGGTTGGAATCATGAAATAGATTATGAATCTTACATGTGGTTGTTTTCTCACCAGGTGTACCCACTCCGAGTCCAGAAATCCTGCGGCACACACTGAACATGTTGGTACGGGAGAGGAAGATCTATCCCACACCAGAAGGTTACTTCATTGTTACCCCACAGACCTACTTCATCACCCCCTCCCTCATCCGCACCAACAGCAAGTGGTACCACCTGGATGAGCGGCATCAAGATCGACAACAGCAACAACAACAACTTCAGCAGCAACAACAGCCAACCCCGCAACAGCAATGTACATCACCACAATCCGGAACCATCACTCCATCCACCTCTGGCTGTGTGCGAGAAAGGCCTAACCCTAAGAACCACAGTGAATCCTATAATACATACCGTGATGAGGTGACCAACCTACATACATCCACAAGTCAAAGGAAGTCCCCAAAGGAACCCAAAGGAGATCCCCCTTCATACCCACAACCCCCACCCCCTCCGCCTGCCATTCAGCACCCCCCTGACCCCACAGACAAATGCAAAAGCATGACAGCCACTATTTCTTACAAGACAGACACACTGACCAAGAAGAAGGAGGGCAATGGTGGGGGCAGCAGTGAGAGGCAATCTAAAAAGTTTGGGCTGAAGCTGTTCCGCTTGAGCTTTAAAAAGGACAAGACCAAACAACTGTCCACCTTTTCAGCACAGTTCCCTCCGGAAGAGTGGCCTCTAAGGGACGAGGACACGCCATCAGCCACAGCTATCCCTCGTGAGGTGGAGATGGAGATCATCCGCCGCATCAACCCGGACCTGACGGTGGAGAACGTGGCCCGCCATACAGCCGTCATGAAGCGGCTGGAGGAGGAACGTGCTCAACGCTGCAAGGCCAGCTCGTCTGCACAGCACAGTGCCCGCAGTCGCCGCAGTCGAGGCCACCGGCGCGTGCCTCATGGGAAGTCGCGTTCGCACAGCAAGACACGGGCTTCTAGGGGAGACCCCTCTGAAGGCCCCAATCTCGAACTTCAGGCAGTTAGTCTGGAAAGGGACTATCGTTTTTTTAGCCACTCACTAGTACGTTCGCCAAGAGAGGGAATGTACACGGTGGAACGCAGGAGTGGTGGTGCCTACCTTGTCCACAGCAATCCCAACATTGCTGAGTCGCACTTTCCTGTTACCCCAGAGTGGGATGTATCGGGGGAGCTTGCAAAGAGGCGGACAGAGATGCCTTTCCCCGAGCCTTCACGTGGGACGTCGCATTCAAGGGTGCACCGTAGCCACAGCCACACGCAGGACCGCAAGTCACGCAATGAGCGGTCTGATAAGGCTAAAGAGCGATCACGTTCTATGGACAACTCCAAGGGCCCACTGGGAGGTGGGAGCGCCACACTTGGCACAGCTGAGGATTATGACCGCAGTCCAGATGACAGAAGCCGTTATTATACTGATGATGGGACGCTGAGGGCCTCCTCACAAAAGGCCCCGCACTACTCGTGCATCATGTTCTCTGCTGCCAAGTTCAGTTCTGAAATGTCAGTACCTGACATGGGCAAATTGAGCCTGGATGAAGCAAGGCTTTGCAGCCCTCTTGAACGAAATAAGAGTAGGGACAGCTTGCCAGCCTACAGTGACCTGAAGGCCCTATCGCCAAAGCCTTTGGCTGATGACTACTTCCAGTGCAATACATCGAATGAAACAATCCTTACTGCCCCACTGCCCCTGGGCAGATCTGACCATGACACTTTAACCCCATCTGACGGAATACGCAAGGGCTCTCCCGCTGACCGGCAGACACCGCACCTCACCTCGCCTCACCCCTTGGAGTACAAGGAGGACTCCTCCACCAAGGGCCACAATGGTTCTGGCAAACCCACACCAAGCCAGACCCCTGAGCCTATGCCCAATGGACGTTTGATACAGCACCAACACAACACTGACCCTGGGGGTGGCGGAGGTGGGGGTAGCACTGGTGGTGGGGTGGACAAGAGGAAAGAGATTTTCAGTAAGGACACTTTGTTCAAACCGCCACACAATATTTTAACTGTGAGCTATGTGGACGTCGGCTACTCAAAGTCAGGCACTTTGCGAAAGACTCCTCATATGAAATCATCTGAGGTCATCGATGCTCTGGAGACCCAAGAGTCGTCTAACTCCGCCCCTTTGTCCGCTTCTGCTCCGGCACCCACAGCCTCGGAACAGGGTGCCCCCTCAACATCTGAGGCTGCTTTTGACTATTACAACGTGTCAGATGATGATGATGAGGAAGTGGAAGAGGCCTCCCATAAAGAGGCAGCACCAACGGAGGCAAAGGGTCGGGCAGGGGCTGGGGAGGGTGGCGGAGGAGGAGGGACAATGCAGTGGTTGCTAGAACGGGAGAAAGAGCGGGATCTGCAGCGGAAGTTTGAGAACAATTTGACTCTGCTTAGCCCTAAGGAGAGCGAGAACAATAACACCCAGAAGTCGGCTCACTCAGCACGGCTGGACAGCATGGACAGCAGTAGTGTGACTGTGGACAGTGGGTTTAACTCGCCTCGGTAAGTACGGTTTAATTGAAAATGGAAGTCTGTGAATACCATAGTAATATTAGACTATATGTGTGAACCTGTATTTGAGTTCATATTGTATTACAAATTAAAGCTCTATCAGGGTTAAACCTGAAAGAGTGTTTATGGCATATCCTAGAATTTAATAAAGTTATTGGCAGTCCGCAGGTATTTGGGGATCAGAAAAGCAGATAATCAAGTAACTTATGATCTACAACAAGCTGAAAATTTAATAATTAGCTCAATTAGCACTAGCAATTAGCAATTCCGTGACACAGCACAAAAAAACAAATACTTTTTTATTTTTTAAATAGATAATGATAACAGTCTTAGTCACAAATAGTTTTGTGTGTACTATATTTTTAAAGAGTACTTAACTAGGGATTTTTAAGGTCCTACTTTGGTTTAAGGAGTGTCCAACAACAAGTTTATGTACATAGAAGGTGTAAAAACACTATTATTTCATAATAATAGGCAGTTATTCTTACCTTACTTCTTGACTTACTCTCAAAGGATTCGTTCCGTGATTCATCTGTCTAATCCCCTCCTTTCCGCTATCTTAGTCTGATGTGATTGGTCAGATGGTCTAATCTGCTGTGATTGGTCTACCGTGAATGAGGCTCACAAGCTACAGTGTTTGGGGGAGAAGAGTGAAGTTTTCGCGGGCAGTCCTAGCAAAACGTAGGCGGGGACTATATAGTGACATAAATCCGCAGCAGTTCGCGAATCGGACAAGGGACGACTCGTTTGCATGATTCAGAGTCGACTCCCTTTTTTCCAAGCCAATAACTTTGTTATTCGTTCACCTTCGGATTTACAACTTGGCAGACTGCTTACTTTCAAACATTACACACTGTATGAAATATAATTTTCATGATCTCATGTTATGTACTCTTTAAGCACTCGGTTCCCTTTAGGGTCCATATTGTACAATAATTGACTAACTTACTTGTAACTTACTCCACCTAACACTACCATCATATATACACTGGTGGATTTCTCAGTTTTTTCTTTATCAAGGCCACAAACTAGTACCGTCGTCCTTTAAGTGGGTTTCCCAGGGCTGTGTATGTGTTAGCAGAAACCCTTTATGAGTGAGAGGGTGAGGACTTTTTTCAGCTGCTAAAAATAGACCCCCGGGTCTGTATGACTCATTCAGAGGGATATTGTAGGGGTAGAATAACTGAGAGAGCCTACATGTTCTGCACATGCTGCCTGTACTCCTCATAATAGTGCACGTTTGTGGTTTTAGCTGCACTTGCTGTACATCTGCAGTAGTTTGGGACTGTTTGCATTTATATTTTGAAACGATTCCAGTGACATCTGTCCTTTTGGGTATAGAAAAGCAAGCTTTGATTTTGATTTTAATATAAGAAATTACATGTAATTAACTGGAAATGTGTGCACTACGGTATATTTTATTGTCCTGTATATGAAAAGTTGTAATGATAAGGCTCATGAATAGAGTTGTGGCCCTGTCACATGGATCTCTTTCAGGGAGCACCCTTTAAGGAAAAAGTGCACCCCCAAAAACATTCTTTACTATTTACTTTCCTAAATCTGCATGCTGTATTTTTTTTCATTGAAAACAAAAAAAAATGTATCTATCAGAAGACTTAATACAAAGTTGTATGGACTACTTTCATGCTGTTTTTTTGGAGTTTTTTTCTCCTTTTTGGAGACCATGGAACTGTCCTTATCTAGCTAAATGATTAAAAAAAACAACAGCATACCAGTTTGGAATGACATGAGATTTAGTACATAATAACAGAATTTTATTTGGTGAACTATTGTTCGAGCTAAAAGATGTAAGACTGCTGAGAGTGATGCGACTGTGCTCTGTGTGCCCCATTAGCTTAGTCTG
Organism: Triplophysa rosa; assembly: GCF_024868665.1. Classification (NCBI taxonomy): domain Eukaryota; kingdom Metazoa; phylum Chordata; class Actinopteri; order Cypriniformes; family Nemacheilidae; genus Triplophysa; species Triplophysa rosa. The sequence goes on along the minus strand of NC_079893.1, from coordinate 22,804,825 downwards.
TGCGTCTGGTCCATGCTTCTGAATTAATAGCCCCAAAAAGCTTACGAGACAAACTGCCACAAGTCACTCATTTTAAGACAACCAGCAGCCCTTTCACACATACGCACACACATGCAATCATTCACTATTTTCTGGATGACTCATCACATTAGCGATGATGTCATTCCGCAGCTCCTGGAAAAACACAAGCATAGCGCTTGTGCAGAAACACAATTTAGTTTGTGATTGATGCGAGGTTGTAATGCAATTACGCAGAGTGGGAAATGTAAAAAAAACTATTCTGCTCACTATGCATTACTCCTGTTAAATACTTCATCAACTTTATCAGAGATAAAAAAAAAAATATTCCAGTTCTTCTCACAATATGAAAGTACTTTTTTGGTGTTATTGCTTTTTTATACTGTCATGATTTAAAAGAGTGTATTTCAGTTAAGCATTTAAGTAAAGGTGAAGCTGTGTGATTTCTCTTTTTTGAGGCCTTGTGCAATGATTTATGTAAATATCTAGTCTAAATTTCTGTTCCTTTCCTGTCACTGCTTTTTTAGCACACGAGAAAGCTTGGCATCCAACACCTCAAGCATCGTGGAGAGTAACCGGCGACAGAATCCGGCCCTAAGCCCAGGCCACATGGGTACCACCAGCATCGCCCCCCCATTCAGCTTCCGCGCAATCCCACAGCCCCCTACCACGCAATCTGAGAAACTGCAGAAATCCCCCAACTGCCTTGCCTCTATCACCAGCGTCTGACCTGGGCCCATCTGGGGTAACGTAAGGCCAGGGTGATCTGCAACGTTGGGGTGCCTCAGTGCAGGAGGTTGGATGACTCCCTCCATCAAGCACCTCGACTACATGGGGACTGTTAAACCCACAGGCATGACTTCCAGAGACTGTTCCTACAGCATAAAAAAGGTCACTGCAAAAAAAAGGAAAAAAGAGGAAAAAAAGGAAATTTCTCATCATAGGATTTACCTTAACAAGCAATTAATCAGGAAATTCTCCAGTTGGAATCAATCATTTTTTTCAAAGTAGTCTTGAAGTAACTGGTAATTTAACAATGCTTTATTTTCCGCAGTATTTTTTGTCAGTCACAGATTAGAGATCATCTTGCCAATGGATCGCGTTGTGCACGCATTAAGAAATAGATGCTGATGTGCAGGTCTAACGTTTTACAGAGGAAGATTTGTGATATTGGTCAACAAGTTTAAAAATGAGGCATAAAAGCTCTCATCTGAGCAACACTGAATTCATTGTTCGTTGTATGATATTCCTAAAAACAAACCCATTTGTCATGACGCTATTAGCTACATGGTAAAACAATAAGATGTACACTCACATGCTTGATACAAACAATACATAGACTGAATTAGCGAAAAAATGATCTCGTTCTGAAATTAAAATATTTATTTAGGAAAAATGACTTTTTTTAACCCAAGTTTATTGTGCACACAAGTTCTTTGTATGCCACTTACCTAATGGATTCCTTACCTGGCTCATTAAAGTTATATCCATATTTAATCTCAGGTCATGAATAGTTACTCTCCTAAGAAGAGATGAAATCTCATCTGTCAGACTGGAATCATGTTTCTCTGGATTTTTTCACCAAATATTTGTTTCTTAAGGGAATGAAACACTATTAGTGGACAAAAATGTAAATGATTTCTATTTGGTCATAACATTGCTCATACGTTTTATTTAATGTGAAGGTCATTTTCATTTTATTCCCTGTAGAACTAAAAAAGACAAAACATCAGGTGTTTTGCGCCAGCGTGAATCAGATACAAGTTTTACAGCAGCGTGAATCAGATACCTAGTCTCATGAACCAGAACACTTGTGTATGTCATTGTTGGTTTGGAAACATGCTTGTCTTCTGTGTAGCTCAATGGCTCTATTTGTTGCTGCGAGAGATGGATGTCAGAAATGGCAGTGTCGGAAACAGGGGTTCTCTGTCTAGAACGTCCATAGCTCCATGGAAAGATCATGCAGTTCTCTTCCTTTGGGCCGGTGGGGAGACTTGGCCCCTTTGCTGCTCTGATAAAACCTTTATTTTCTCACATTTTCTCAATTTAAACCATAGTGAATAAATTTTTTCCATGGGATTTGTGCTGTTTTGGACAATTACTCGAACCCCGACCTGAGTGAAAACTACAGTCCACAGATAATCTGGTTTAAAATCGTGCTACAGCAAACACATTACATGTATCATCTCGACCCCTTGTTTTTGTTCAGTGTTTGTTTCAGGTTAAAGCAGATGATTCAATGAAGGTATGTACAAATAATTTGCTCCACTGTTATTTCTTTTCAATGTCAGAGATGGAAATGGATCACATACCGTTTTGAACTGCCGTGTCATATATAAAGCTCAGGTCCATGAGCGAAGGCCCAAGATCGAATTAAACATGAAAATACTTGATTTGAACATTTGGACTATGGCTTTAACTGTTTGGCATGACATCTCAAGAGTGCACCAGAACTAATGGCCTTGTCCCTTCTGGCAGTGACTCGGTGAGAATCGGGAAAGAGAGCAGAGCTCATGTCACATCCATTGGTGCTATTATGTGGTGATCCTCCCTTTTTCTGTTCTTTTTGTTCTCTATGCCCTCCATATGGACTCCATTGCTTTTGATGAGTGTTCAGGTGGATTTTCTCCAACGGGACTTCTTGTTGTGTTTGAGTCAAAGACGCTCAGCTCACTCCCTCTCGCTCGAACATTATGAACACACAAACACATACACCTGCAATCAGCCATGCAAACAACCCCACATACATGCACATAACTAGCTACCTCCACCACCTGTGTAACAACAACGTAGGGACGTGTACAGATTTGGATTCTTTGCTTGTGGAACACAGCGCTAACAACCTCTTCTCTGTGAATGTTGACAAGGAGCGGCGGACATTGTAACTAAGAGGACTTATTCTAAATAATCAGTATTAAGTGCTGTAGTTTAAACTCGATTTTTCTCAGTTTATGACAGAAGTGTCTTTTACTTATTTGCAAATTGTGTATAAGCCTGTCAAGCACCGCATTAACAAACATTTACATTTTCAGTTCTCTGCTGTTCAATTCTAGTTTATTTGCAATGCTACTAGACAGAGGCAACGGTCACATCACATTCACATCCCATATTCCAGATGAAATGAGCACCTTAATAGATTCAATATTCCAAATCACAACCGACTTTCTGGCAATACTGAGTCAGGTCGCCCACCTAATATTTATGAGGTCATTGGTTAGGGTCCAGGCAGCCTCTTAGACCCTCTTATTGGAGGTGGGATGAAGTTTATCCTAAAGACAAGAGCCTCATATATAATTGTATATCATTCCTAGACATCCTAAGATCAACATTTGACTGAGCAAGCACCTCATAACATCTATAAATAGATCTACAAATGGATCATTTATAGAATCTTTTTGACAACGCTTTACTTACAACACAAATCAAATGAATCCATTCAAATTATATGATGGTTTAGTGACATATAGTCTAACTTTGTGTTCTTTTACTTAGTAAAACTCTGATTTTTCTCTCACATATTGTGAAATTTAGTTTTATTTCAGTCTCCTCCTCATCTGATAATCATATTTCTCTTTGGTTTCTTGCTTTGGTTATTGATAGACGAAAGGGAGTAATGCAGCCAAGACTGCCTTGTAAAAAACATGTTTGCACTGAAATGCCTGGCCTCTGGTTGCTGTTAAGTTCATCCAAGACGGATGCTTTGTTTATATTGTAAAATATTTCATATGAAATAAAAATGACCATGAAATGTCTTCCCTTAACATTATGGATTTTAGAACCACGTCAGACAACATTGTTTCTAAATGGTGACAGTGTACAGTATCATACTGTAAATGAAATCAATCTGCCATGCTTAGTATAACTTCAAAAGAAAACTGAAAGATACGAGGGATCTTTTTGTAATGTCTATAATATTTGAAAAGAAGTCCCTATTTGTGTAGTAATGGTGTTTCATTGTTGTGGTAGTGTATGTGATAAACCCAGTTGGGAGATTGTGTTACTTTTTAAGACAATAAAATAACATGTTTGGTTATATGTTTTAAATGTCTTCTGTCTTGAAACCATTCAGGGGAATGTCTGAAAGTTCATTCTAAGAATATGTGTCCAAATGTTACATTCGATACATTCAAAAATTCAAGTTGGTGTCAAATTGTTCTACCTAGAGAAACATATTGGTTTGTCTGATGAAAACTGTAAACACAAAAATAAGTGATTTAACAACAAATGTGTTATGAATGCATGACAGACCTTTTATTCATTTTCATTAGTAAGAAGAGCTTACTTATTTGACATTCTTTCATTAGAAGATTTTATTTTCATTTTGTACAGGTTAAACAATCCATGTTTGAATCCTAATCAATCTATTCCATTAAAAATATAATGAAATCCATTAAAAATATAATGAAAATAGCAGAAAGTTCAAAGGCAGTAATGAACTTTATGGATCTCTGTAAAATTGAATTAATTATATTTGAATAATAGCCTACACGCCACTGCTGGATAAACATGAACGATAATCGAGTTCTTTACTGTAGCATACCGCCATCTATTGGCGTAACAGTCATAAAACAATGTAAGGAAATATACTATAATTGAATACACATGTAATGTATGGAGCAGATAATATATTTTTAAAAATCATATACAAGAATGAAATGAATTAAAAATGGTCAGATGCTGATGATACCTTCTTTTGAGATGTTTAAAATGACATGATGTTAGAAAAAGAACAAAAAATGAGTTATTGGTGACACTTTTTAATTTAATTTTATTAAATTGTAATTTCTAAATCCTGCTTATTGCTTTGATGAAAAGCAAATATCATAATATACTGCAGTAACTCATACTGCATGTAAGGACCTCAAATCATTTGTTATTTTCCCTTTTTTATTTTGGATTAGGAAAACACATTTTAAAAATAATTTCATATTTGGACACATTAATTCAACCTCAGATTACAGTAAGGTTCAAATGGGAGACAGGACAAAAATGTCAAAGATTAAATTTCATGAAATACATAATAATGCTTTAAATAATGAATGAGTAATCATCACATGCAACAATATATGATGTTCCCTGCATTCACATAAATCATTTTTGCTGTTGCAAGGTTATTGTTTTGATAGTTTATTTAGGTTGTTTCCATTTGCGTAAGTATTATGTGGTGATAATAAGTCTTTGTTAATTGTTTATGTTTTTTTTATTTAGGCCTATGTTTATTTTTTATATTTATGTGTATGTTTATGTTTATGGATGAGTCTGCCATGCCAAGACTTTTTATTGAAAAGGAAATGTATTTCCTTAAGAAAGCACTACATTTGCTGGGAAGAATGTTGGCACTTGAAGTGTCTTCAACTAAAAGTTAACAAAGATTACTGTCCATGATTACTGAGCTGCAACTGTTTAAAGCTTTTGTCCAGTTCCATGGGGACCTAGAAGAACAAGAAAGAGAGCCAAAAGCAGCTGGCAAGCACCTACAGTGGCATTAATGGATGCGAAGAAGAGGACTGAAGCTATACTGATTTTTACCAAGTTAAGAGGATTTTCTAGGACATGTTGGCCCTATAACAACATTTCTGAACCAAAATCCTATCCACACCACATACTATTTTTTTTAAATAAATTTGTTTACCCCAAAATTAAACAGTATTAGGGCTGAAACGATAACTCGAGTTATTCGAATACAAAAAATCATCGAGGCAATTTTTGTTGCCTCGAAGCCTCGTTTAATCCATTTAACTACAGTACACACGGAGCACTGCGTTTCCCCACGGACCGTTATTACTGACGCACAGCCCGCTAAACTCTAGTCATGTTACAGGGCTCTGAAGTCTCATGCAAATGCATTCACCGTGAGACACACGCGTTTTAGTATGTTCACACGCTCACACGTATTTCTCATGCTGATAAATAACTGATAGCTTATAGGGCTGTGACGGTTGCCGTAACAACCGCACCACCGCGGTGATAAAGTGCCATGACTGTGGCAAACTGCCACCGGCGGTAGTGCACGTCACTCTGACAAATATAGGTGTAATAAATATGAGAGTTGCGATAACGATTGCTAGTTGTAGCCTTTCAGTTGTGAATAGTTTTATTTAAAAGATTTTAAATTAACAGAAATTATTGGCATACGTTTCCGTTGGTGCGTTCGAGCGCAGGCCTGCACGGCAAAACCCAGGTTATTCTGCTGGTTTTGCAATGGATCTTATTGTGAAATGAACAGATACGTAAAATAAACACTGGCTATGACCCGCTTGCTTAGTGTCGGAGCGCGCGCAGGTTTTGCCGCGGTTGCGGAGAGACATCTCTTCATTTGCGCTCCTGTGCACATCTTCTGAACGCGCATTTAGTGCAGCTGTACACATTTTAATCTGGACAATGTCAACAAGTAAGTTTCACATCAACGAGTCGGAAAAAGTAAAGTTTTTATGGCAATCTGAATAGGAAAGCCAATGTAGGTTTAAACAGTTTGTTTCAAATGGAATTGTTAAGGACTGTAAGGGTTAATACGCCACTGACTGAAGTTACTGCAACAAGAGCTTTTTTATTTAGTATTTAGCTTTCTTATATCATTTAAGTTTTCATTATTTACTGATGTTTATTTAAATGTTTTATATGCTGTAGTGTGCCGTTTCACTGATGGATTTGCGCGTTAAACATTGACGGATGTTTCATCCTCATTTATTTCAGATATCATATTTCAATTATTTAACAATTTCAAGTATTTAAATAAGGTCTATATTTCTCTTCCACTCGTCATGTGGTTGCTACACGCAAATATAATAATATAAATATTATTTATTAAATAATATATATTTCTCAACCACCGCGGTCGATTTGTCTATTACCACCTGCGGTGGTAAAAAAACTGCCACCGTCACAGCCCTAATAGCTTATTGAAATGGTGAACTGATATTTTACTTAGTTTTAGTCTATTTTACGAGTGAAACTTGTTTTCCGGCTGCATTGAGTCCATCAAACTAGATCGACTAGTCAGTGGTGGACAGTAACGAAGTAAATTTACCTGAGTACTGTACTTAAGTACACTTTTTGAGTATCTGTACTTTACTTGAGTATTATTTTTTTACTTGTACTTGTACTTTAACTTCACTACATTTGAAAGACAAATATCATACTTTTTACTCCACTACATTTATAAAAAGGTCAAAAAGTAGAAAATGGTTTCTATGCAGCGGGTTTTCCGGTGTGCGTCATTTATCTTGCTTGCGATCTTCCAGGACCTTTTACTGTTGCCAAGTATTTTATTTTTTCTAAGCTTGCGGTTTTCCGGCAAGCTTTGAATGGCCATTTAGCAAAATAATTACGCAAATCTGGCAACTCTGGGATCTTCCCCGCTAAACTAATGTAAACGTAGGTGCTGCTACACCATTGATAGCGCTCTGAAAAGGCAAATAGAAGAATAAAAGACGAAAAGGGCACATGTTAAAGTGTGGTGTAATCATCTGTGGGTTACGATCAGTCAAAGATCATAGAAACATTGTCATGAAAATGATCGGCATAACGGCTAAACGGTAAATAAGCATCACATACACCTTGAGCTACGCGTGCGTGTTAACTTCTGATCTGCTGCTATATCATTTAAAGCGATTTGGAAAATGAATGATGTTTTTACTGAAGTTACTATAGTTGAAGTATTCCTGTTGAAATAAAAACAATAGAACCCAGCCCAAAATACAATATAAAATGTAATGGATTTAATGGGAATAATGGGAATTGTACTATGGATACTTGTTGTCTACTTGTAGGCTATGTGATGGATTCTATTTGTGGGATGGTACCCAAACACACTACAAAGAGGAATTTAATTTAAAAATCTCATTCTACTTCAAAAATTCATTGTTTTTTTCTGCATTTCAGTCAGTGAAATAAGTTTTTGATCCCCAAGCAAAACATAACTTTGTACTTTGTGGAGAAACCCTTGTTGGCAAGCACAGAGGTCAGACATTTCTGATAGTTGGTCACCAGGTTTGCACATGTGTCCGGATACATTTAGTCCACTCCTCTGTCAATCTTTAAGGTTTCTTGGCTGTCGCTCAGCAAATTGGAGTTTTAGCCTCCTTCACAGAGGTTCTATAGGACTAGGGTCTAGAGACTGGCTAGGACATTTAATGTGCTTCTCCTTAAGCCACTATTTGGTTGTCTTGGCAATATGTTTTGCGTCTTTGTCATGTTAAAGGCTCATCCATGACCCATCTTCAGTGACCTAGTTAAGGGGAGGAGGTTCTCGTCCAAGATTTTACGGTACATGGGCCCGTCCCTCAGCCCCTCAATGCGGTGAAGTCATCCTGTATACCTGTAGCAGAGAAAAAGCCCTAAAGCAGAATGTTTCCAACACTGTGCTTCTCTGTAGACATGATGTTCTTGGGCTCATAGTCAGCATTTCTCTCCCTCCAAACACAGGAGTCCATTTTGGTCTCACAGCAGTGCCAGCACTTTCGCCAAAGCCTTTTCTGAATCATTTTTATGTTCATTGTCAAACTTAAGACGAGCCAGGCGGGCCTTCTTGGGCAGGAGGACCTTGCGGGTGCTTCAGGATTTCAGTCTACTGTGGCATAGCGTGTTACCAATGTGTTACCAATGTTTTGCTTGCTAACTGTGTTCCCAACTGTCTTGAAATCATTAACAGGCTTCTTCCGTGTAGTTCTGGGCTGATCTTTAACATTTCTCATGATCATCTTTACCCCATTGGGGAAATATTGCAGGGAGCTCCAGAACAAGGGCATTTGATAGTTATTTTGTATATCTTCTATTTCCAAATAATCACACCAACAGTTGTCTCCTTCTCACCAAGCTTCTGTCTGTAGCCTATTCAAGGTTTGTGCAGGTCTCCAATCTTGTCGCTGACATCCTTTAAAACCTATTTGGTCTGGACCATGGTGTTGGAGAGGTTGAACTGGAAGATACAGATTCTGTTGGCAGGCATCTTTTATATACATAACAAGCTGATTTAGGAGTACTTTCTTAAAGTGACAGGACTAATCTGTGGTCCATATAGGCACATAACCAATCTGTGGAGCCAGAATTCTTGCTAGTTGGTAGGGGATCAAATACTTATTTCACTGACTGAAATGCAAATCAATTTATAACCTTTATATAACATTTTTTTCCCCTGATTTTTTTTAATATTCTGTGTCTATCAGTTAAAATAAACCCACCATAAAAATTATAGACCCTTCATTTGTTTGTAAGTAGGCAAACTTACAAAATCAGCAGGGGATCAAATACTTATTTCCCTCACTGTATGTGCTAAACATATAAAGCTCTTAAAGGAGTTGCTCACTGCAAAATTTTCCCCCATTGACTTTCCATAGTAGGAATAAAAACTACTATGGAAAGTCAATGGGGGCAAATTTTGAAGTGAACTACTCCTTTAATACAACTGATACTGTGAGCTACTCAGTGTATTCAGTAGGTTGCTTCAGAGGCATAAGGTATACGACAATAAAACAATGCACAACTGACATAAAGGAAATTTACTTTTAATACTTGAGTACTTTTAAAAGCACGTACTTCTGTACTTTTACTTAAGTAAGAATCTGTCTTTACAACTTTTACTTGTAGTGGAGTAATATTTGACCAGTAGTATCTGTACTTTCACTCAAGTAAGGAAGTTGTGTACTTCGTCCACCTCCGACTAGTGGACACCGAATCCAGTTATTTACACATTTCATCTGTCTGGTCTGCGTGTCTGAGTGAATGAACTGCACAGTTTAACATGCTACACGCGTGATGCTCATGAATTTGTCTGCGTCTGCGCTGAATGAGGACATAAACTTCACCTCCAGAGTTGCGCTGAGAGTTTATTTCACAAACATGTTATTGTTTGAGTGAAGAAACAGACATACTAAAAAATAAGCGTCTGACGACCTGCAAAAATAAAAGTCATAGGCTATTGTTTGAAATTATTATTTCCATTTTTATTCATGTTTCTTATTTATATATTTGTATTATGTTGCATTTTGAATTTAATATGGCAATGGAATGTACTAAATGGGTTTAGTTTTCACAGATATTAATGTATGCTATTTCAGCAATAAAAACTAATTGTTCTAAAAAGGAAACAAATTAGTTGTTTTACTCATTTTAAGAGACCTGTCTTATTTTCTCTTGTATATTTAGTATTGCTTTTTAATAAAGAAAAAGTACTTATTATCCGAATACCCGATTAATCGATGGAAAAATCAGTAGAATACTCGATTAGTAAAAGAATCGATAGCTGCAGCCCTAAACAGTATTATTCACCCTCATACCATTCCAATCCCGGGGCCGGTTGTATACACTGCTTATAGGCTTACAAGTTAATAGTCACCTAACTTTTTTCTTCAAGGATGGTCATTCTTTAAGTCAATTATAAAAAGGTAGATTGGTCTAATTGAAATATGAAAAGTAAAACTGATTAGTCCTAACTAATTGCTAGTCTTTGAGAATAGTTGTTAAGACACAGTCTTAATTTAGCAGCTATGTTTATGCAACTGCCCCCTGTATATTTCTTAAGTGGCACACTGAAATGAAAGTCAACAAGGGCCAGTGTCACTTGGTTATCTTTTTTGTATTCTGCAAAAGAAAGAAAGAAAGTCATCCAGGTCTGGAATGTCATTAGGGTAAGTAAACGATGACAGATTTGTCTCTGGAAGAAAGTTTTTTGTGACAAACTGTTCCACCCTCCGATCCTCCAGGGGTCGCAAAAGAGTAAACTAGTACGCTTTTTGTCTGTTTGTGTTTGACCCACGAAAAAGAAGCAGCTGTAACTAGCAAAGTTTAGGTTAAAGTTTCTCCGGTGGATACGCCGAGTAAAAAATACTTTTGAGCACATTAATTCGTTGCTTGAAAGGTATAACAGCATCATGGCAGAGAAAATGATGTGTAATTGAAGAGGGTCAAGAGAAATCGAGAGTGAGTAACTTAGAGGATCCTTTGTTATATTGCGGTAACGTTATTGTTGTAGTGTATAACGGGATGGTCGTCTCTTTGATCTTTTAGGCCCGGTTTCACAGACAATGCTTATCTTAAACCAGGACTATGCACTAGTTAAATTGGGATATTTAAATCGCTTTTATAAAGATGCTTTAGAAAAAAACATTATTGGTGTGCATCTTAAGCCAAAACAATGGCACTGGTCCATTTTAAAATATGTCAGGGCAAGTTATTTTCAGTTGCGACAGTTCAAACATTCATTTTAGTCTGGGACTAGTCTCAAGCCTTGTCTGTGTAACCGGGCCTAAACGTTCAGGCTAACTGCTCATGAAATACATTATACCTTTGTAATTACAACTATATTACAGAAATCTTAACAAAAGTAGATGTAGTACAAGTAAAAGGTAAAAAGTATCGCGTAAAAAAAGAAACCTAACTTTTATTTTTAACGAAAACGGTGGTTTAAATCTGTACTGCAGTGGTACGCGATTATATGAATGTTATGCAAGGAGTTTACCTACAGATCGTTTGTTTTGGGCGGTTGTAGTGTTAAGAGCAAGCGGAAGAGTAATCTCAGTTTTAAAGTCACATGCTTCCCCGGGGCAACTGCTCTGTCACCGGGGTGTTGGTTGCGTTTGTGGGTTGACAGAATTGCTGAATCGGCTCAAATGGTCAAATAGAGATCTGTTCAACATGACCGGACAAATTATACCAAGTCATGTTTTTGTTCAAAAGAGTTGTCCATGTGGCAATACTCAAAGTACATACATAGCAAATCTAAATGGTTTTATGTTCACATTTATGGTCAAGATTCACTTTGTTGTGATTAGTGCGTGTTTATGCGTCTAAACAAGTAAAGTAGTTTCTCTATTTTAAAGATTTTGCCATTTTTTACATACACCACTTTACACAAAGATAGTTTTCTTTTGTCGTCTCTTAATGGTTTGTCGCGATTGTAAATTTCATTACTGTGCATTTCACGTGATTTCGCTTAGTAAACGTAAATAATATAGAGGCCAGAACATACAGACTAACTCAATAACTAACGTTAGACTTTTTATGAACTTTACAGTGTTTGTCAGTTAACACCCATTCAATGTAGGAGGGCTTGTAGCTATGGGGACACAGTTCACAATTGATGACGCATTTGTCCTGGAGGGGGAGGAGGAAGGCGTGGTGCCTGGAGAGGATGTGGATGAATGGAAGGGGAGAGAGAAGGACGGCGGGGGGGAGATGACATTCGGACCTCTGTCTTTTGCCAAACAGCAATGTCATCCCTCTGCTTCAGCTGGCACCCCTGAACACAGCAATCTGAAATATCAGGTCAGATATTTATATGCTGTGCAACAAGTGTGTGAAAAATCTTTTTAAAGTCACCATGCAATTAAAAATGATAATGCTAATTTATTACACAGTGTTGCAGTGGTTATTATAAATGATTTATCCATGCACATCATTATTTTTGTAAAATGTATTTACAGTTGTAATCTTTAATCAAAAACATTCAGCTCCTCTCTCCCTCTAAACAACAAAGAGGTAGGACTATACCTACTGTCCAATGGGTACCGGTGGTGTATCAGGCCAACTTACAACGGTCCAATCAATTAGGGGAGGGCGACATGAAGTCCCGCCCTACTTTTTTTCAAATTTCAGAAGTCGTTTCAATTGGATGTACATCACGATATGTAAAAAAGTGGTGACTTTAAAGAGACCATCGGGCAAATGACTGACTTTATTTTGTGGTCACCCACAGAACCTGGAAAATGAAGATGCTTTATGTGGCACTGTGAACTCTACTTTCAACAACTTTTTTAAAATCAGGTTTGTCTTTTTTTGTCTCGAAAAACACAAAAAGAGTTGTTGGGTTGAATGTTAGTTACTAAAGAGCTTCACTTGACATTCTTTGTATTAAAATAAGAACAACATTCTTTAAAAGGTTTTACCTTTGCATACATTACCAAACAATCCATTAAATTGCTAAATGTGTGTTTGTGTTTCAGTGATCCTGCTACCCTGTCCTACTGTAGCTCTCAGTGGTCATTCAGCACACTCAGCTCAGTCACACAGCTGTCTGCTCACTGCTGCGGGTAACACGCACACACGTTTGTTTCACTATATTATTGAGGTCATAGACTTCCATTGATTTTATATCAGACTAATGACATTATCCCGTCTCTAACCTTATCCATAAATCTAACCATCAAAGAAACATGTGCACAGCATTAGATTTAAAGTAAAACATGATTTGCCGATTAATGAGCCATTTTATCTAGTGAGGACCAGTAAAATAACTTCACAAGTTGGTTGACTTATTGCACTATATTGCTAGTGAAGACATTCAGCCCTCACAAAATATATACACGCACAGTGTAAAACAATACTGTAAATTCATTTGTGCAATTGTGTTTTTGAATATAGTTTTTGATGTTCTGTGTTCTATGTGGGTTGTTCCCAGGTGGACGTCTCACCCTTTGGTGAAGAAGAACAGACGAGTTGTTCTGGCTTCATTCCTCCTCTTAATCACTGGAGTCGGTGAGACATTCATACCTTTGTGGTTTAATCCTTTATCCTGAAAAGTACACCATATCTCCTCGATGAGAACGTGTTTGTGATTTGAGTCGTGGAGCTCTTGTTCTATTTGACTGGATATAGTTTTGCCTGTGTGTATACTGCTGTCAACTCATATATATATATATTCAGGTGTGATTGTCATTTGCATAGTAATGACTTAGATAGTCATCTGCGTACTCACGTGTCATCTCCCGCTTCTCTCTTCTATCAGCTTTGATCTTTACAGGCATTGTCATACAGTTAAACCCACACGTAGGTAAGACCTGTAACATTGGTTGTAAATACTTTTACACATGTGCAAGATCTTTTTTGCTTTAACACACAAATTCAGCTTGTTTTACCTAAAACGTGTCAGTTTCTATATCTGAAGCTAGTCAGAAGCTAAATTACCTTGTTTAAAGGCTTTTTGTGCACTATAGTAATGTAACAACTGAAGTGTTTCCTTTTTTACAGGTGTTTCAAGTGCAATTTTTTTTGTTCCCGGATTTCTTCTTTTCATTCCTGGTGGTAAGAGCTGAATGTGTATTCATGTGTTTTTATAGAGTAACCTTTGCCTTAAATATCAGTTACCGAACATTATGTTAGTGTTATGAAATGTCAAGTCATCTTTGTAAAACAGCCACGAGAGAAAAGCGCTGCATCATAAATGGCCTTTGGTAACAGATACATATTTAAAAAATGTAATTCCTTTATTCTCTTGCTTTCTTTTTTGTTTCAGTTTATCATGTGATCTATATAAGCTGTGCAGTTAGGGGGAGAAGAGGATTCAAGTTCTTTTATTTGCCATACTTTGAGAAGTGAAGACTTCTCGCATCATTCAGACTGGTGGGCTGAATGGTCTCTGCCCAACATTTCATGGACCAATTAAAAATATCAGCGTTTCAAAACCCAACAAAATGAAATATGAAGATTTTTACAATCTCAGTTATAGTTTTATAAATGATTTTATCATTCCTGTAGAAGTAAGTACAGAGGTGTAAGAGTCACTTATATAGATTAAATTTACATGAGAGTTTTACTTGGATTTAAAGTGTCCAAAACATAAAAAGGTGAGAAAGCAGGGATTGTATTCATTTAAATTTATTCATTTAATTCGAGAGTTTTTTTAAGTAAGACAGCACATTTCTATGTGACATTTTGTATAAGTTGTGCTACACTGTTGTCAGTGTACTTTCTCAATTCAATGAAACATTTTGAAAGCATATAGGCTATCTAATAGATGTAAAAAGTTTCCTATTAAATGCATCAGTATGAAATTGTACACCACTAACCTTAATGTGTAGTAAAAATGAAATGATAGACAAAATAAATGACACATGGAATAAAGATGCAGCCAAACCAAGAACACAACCATTTTAGTCACCACCACATGCACATACTCTTTAATGTATTTCATTTCTTTGTAAAATCATGTAATATGCATAAACCTTAGTAAATTATTTTTTTCTACTGCACATCAATTATCGTTTTACTACTAATACTTCGAACCACTGTTTTAGTGTACATTATACAAGAAATTGAGTGTTGCAAAGATTTTGTATTGTGTACTGTATAAATCCTTTTGACACTACAATAAACCTGTTTTTATATTTACTTTTAAATAACGTATTTGTTCATTGTACACAAGAGTGATCGTACAAAAATCTCACTGAAACAAGATTCTTTGAGAACGAGAGTGACAAGATTCTTTGAGAACACGAAAAAGTTATAACACAGTTGAAAAACTTCTCTATTCAAGTGTTGGTAGTACCAACAGATATTTGAGTGCTGATCTTAAACTGACACAATGTTTCTCCTAACAATTGAATGTAACAATTCTTAATTCATAAAACTTACCAAAAAGTCATTCCAAACTGATGTAGCAAATTCATATAAAAATACACATAAAAATCCTTATACAATTCAATCATAATCTCAGTATTTTGTTATACCTATAAAATTAATAATTTTGATAGAATTTTTAGCAACTAACATAATTTGTTTCAGCTGCTGTCTGACTCTTCAATTCACCACATGTGAAATGCTGCATTCTATTACTTTGTTACACTCCCAAAACTTCATTATTTAAAGCATCACACATCTAAGAGGTAGGTCTACATGTTGCATATTTAGCAAGATAACAAAATGAGGTAGTGTTTTGCGGTTTCAGAAAACATATTGACGATTCAACTCTCTTGTTTTTGACGATAAACACAAACACTAGAATCTAGTGCCTGAGAACTTTCATTTTCAATGTGAAACTTTTGGGTTAGTGTTGTAATGCATCTTCGCTTATTAGCAGCATGCTGTAAATGTCAAGTGTCTTCAGCATTGTGCTTTGCCTTTTGTAACGGAAAGATCGATAGCGTCTGCTATCACACTTGCCCGAGTTGGGCTGCAGGTGAGATCCAGTGTAGGGGTCAGGCTCAAGGGTTGCACTTCATTCTGTGAGTTAAACAGGAAGGGTAGCCATGGAGCAGTATTATATGCAATGAGGGGTGAGTCTTCTCTGTAGCTGGTCACTCTAAAATTAGTTTTTCCTAATGTGCTGAATGTTGGAGATTGATCTGAAGGTGGGATTTTTAACACGGAACTGCTCGATGATCTTTGCGAAGCATTTAAAGACAGGTCCTGAGGAAGCTACAGGAGAACAAAAGACACACTTAGCACTAAAACACATTGGCATATAACATACCTGTAATAACATTTTTATTCATTCATATGCACTCTTACCTGCACTAAATCATCTTCACTGTGTGTGCTCTCTGTGTCACTATCTGTTGAGGAAATGATATACAATTATGCTTGCAGAAGACAATGTTCATAAATATAAAGCCTTTTATAATTCCAGTGGGGAATGGAAGAAAGAAAGAATCCCACCGCTGCAAGATGAAATATGTGAATCCTGGAGAGGGTAAGACCCTTCAGTAGACCTAATAGAAAGATCTTCGTCTGCTGTGCCGACCTCAACAACTGCACACACATCAGTTAGTTCTCCAACAGTCATCTGCCTTATAGGTGATGTGGGCATAAGGTAGTATTCATGCTCTGTGTTCAGAAATAAGCAATATAATATAACTATATTTAAAATGACTGCCTTGAAACATACATACATGGCATTTAGGAAATATGTAAGTGGGTGGTTCTCATGAAATCTTGGTGGTCAAACATGATTGAAGAATACTTTCATCAACCAATTTCCTTTTACCATTAAATACAAGGTCTGACATGTTTAGAAACACTAAAACGTCTTTGAACAAATAAGACCTTAAAAATCTCATTACCGTAATAGTCTAAAATGTAAATAACATAAAAAAAAGAGAAGTCATGATGCCTAAATTTTTATTCATCATTCCTTACTTGGACACTACTGAAATATATTTTTTATTAAGAATTATAAATTTTGTAAATGTGGAAAACTGCCTGTATCGGTAATGAGAGTAGGGCAATTTTAACTACAGTTAACTACAGTATAAAGTCATCTGTTAATGTGGTACTGGCAGATGTGTTACTTCAAACAAAATCAAGCTTCATGTAAAGATCTGCATGTGTGTAAACAGTCCTATAAAATGTTATGGAGGATGAGAACATCCGTCATGGATTTATTTTTTACACATGAATATTTTTTAAAAACAAATTAGGGCAATTGTGAACATCTAGTAGAACTTTGATGTCTATATTTTTTCAGAATATTTTAATTTTACTCTGTTTAAATTACAACATATCATGCAGTCAGACATGGCTGGATGTGTTACGGTAATGAGATTATCAGCAGCAAATGCAATAATATACAAAATTCATTTTGATGTTAAAATTATTCTTTGTGCAAGGTAGAACACAATTATCTTTATTATAATCATTTTTTGTGTTACTGAATTATATGTTTTATATTTAAAACCATTATTGCCATGGTTCAATGGTTTCATGAGAATGACCCAAACGTTTTTATCTATTCAATAAATTTTACTCATTTAATCAGTGCGAGGAACAAATAAGAGGTTCTGTGTATAACTGTGTTAATTACCAGCAAATAGTACAGTGCTGTCTGGCCTGATTTCAGTTTCTTCCTTCATCCCCTCTAGTTGTTTTAGCATTTTATATTTTCGAGGAGTGCTTGCTTTCCGTTTCTGAAAAACCCTCTAAAAACAAGCATGACAATGAGATAATTTGCAATACTTAAATACACATTTTTATAAAATGTTACTTTGGATAAAACAATGTGCTAAATAAGTAAAGACGTGTTCTTACTTTTGATCTTTGCTCTAGGTCAATCTTTTTCTTGCCTGAAAAAAGGACACATTTTTAAGGATCCTTACAGACATATAAGCCATATCTGCCATAACCTTGAACATAAATGATAAGTCTATCATATATGACATGTTTTTTTTTCTCCAACTGCTAGCATGTTTTTTTTAATGTTTTAACTTACCTTTCTTCACAGCTTTTTCAGTCGGAGTGAGCATCCTATACATTCTGAAAGCATTGCTTCCTCTTTTTATGCTTTTATCTTTCACCTCCTCAATGTCTGGTAAAGAATTCATTGCACAGCGAAAGTTTGCCTTCCATGTCTTAGGGTCTGGTTTGTCAATACCAGGTCGGTATTTTCCTGCATGAAACATGGTTGGGTAAAAATGTAATGACAATCTCTACTATTGGAAATTGCCCAACCATCCCCACAGAAATACATTCAAAGCAAAAAGCACAATATGCAAAGACAACAGCTCTGCCAATACCTGTGTGAATCGCCCAGTTCATAAATAAAGGTGCATCCTTGTCCAAATCCCATCCCTGCCTGGCTGCATGCATCCAGGGTATCTGAAATATCCTTTTCTCCTGTAAATATAAAAAAAAGTGTGTGATATGATATGATACAGTCCATGCACAATGAATTAAGTAACATGCCAAGCACACTTAACATTACAAGATCACTTTCACAACATAACCTACTGGAAAACCAAAAAAGTTACCACATGGATCACAAGTTCTTAATTGCATAAATCTAACATTATCGTCTTCAATTGGTTAAAAAGGAAATGATACAATTAAAAAAAGATTTTTCTCTTACCTCATTGACCCAATGAAGACCCTGAATGAGCCCGCTTGTAATCTGCTGCTCCAGCCAGGGGCGCATTCTCATTCTGTCTATTGGCATCTTGACACTGGACATAACAGAATACAGCAGAATTTGACAAAATAGAATTTGACTACATAGACCAGAACAGATATAATGAACAAAGTAAATGACTAAGCATATATATATTTTTAATTCCGAGTCACTAATGAGGTGAAATAACTCGTGTTTACTGCTACAAAATAAACTCTTAGACATTGATATAAAATGAGGCGATTAACAAAAATTTGATTAAATTGTTTTAAAACGTAGCATCTGAGCGTTTACAAATGTTTCAGTCAGGCCCGTTCTGAAAGCATTAAATGTTTACCTGGACCAGAGGCAACCCGATGATTATACGTCAGTGTCCCTCGATGACAAATGTTACGAAATCTTTGACCTGAATACTACAAAACACGTCACCATGTTTTAACTTTGTGCTATATAAAGAACATACGCTTTAAAAGTTACATAAAACGATATCTCAAATCAATATATGAAACGTCTCGTGTCTCCTTTCATAGTGACGCAACGCCATCATACAGTCGACCGCGGAAGTGAAACAACGCAGCATTTCATTGGTCAACAGCGCACGGATCCTTTCAAACAACATTTCCTTTCCTTTCACTTTCATTTCCGCTTCCACGTACGCAACGTCACTGGCCGGAGCTCGATGTTATTTGTACTACAGTAAACCACACGATTATCTTGTATTTTTTCGTCCAAATTATGTTCGACTCGAAGAACAGACAAAGTTAGAAAATCTTTTATTTTATAATAGACCATCTGAGAGTTTTAGCAAATTCGTTATTTAGAATTAGCGGATGTTTTCACCAATGGCATTTTCAGTAACGTTATAGGTTTACTGAACCAGATTATTTAAAATTCCAACATCTTTATTTAAAAAATGTGGGGGTATAAACGTTCTATTACAGTGTGACAGTGTGAAAATTACATGTCAAACTGGCTGCTTTTCACCAGCAAGTATTATTGTACCGGAAGTTGATATTCAAGCTATAACTTCAGCGCTCATAATGTCAATTTGGAATAACATTGAATGGAATTCTTTGTTTATTGATGAATGGTGGCAAAAAGGTGTATCAGCCATGCATGTTTTAGATCATTTTGGCAATATTTTGAGTCACAGTAATTTTTGTGATGCATATAATTTACATTGCTCTTTAACCACTTATAGTAATTAGGAAAACTCCTATTCAAACGATTAGTTTAATAAAAGAACATTTAAAACATTCAGTGATAACTCCTAAAATATGTTATCTAATTATTTGGAATTTGCAGAGAGAAAAAAATGTTCTAACAAAATATTACGAAATTGTTTGACAAAAGTATACTTCCCAGGTCCTGTAAAGAGAAATTATGTTTATGCATAAAACCCTCCAGCCGGTGACTCATTTTTGGAAAAAAATCAATAAAACAGATTAGGTGTAATTTTCTTTATTTTCCTGTTACCCATAAATGTAAAGAGGTTCACTTCAAAATTTTGAATCATACATATCCTGCAAGAGAATTCTTAAGATTAAAATTTAAGGCCGGAGACTAATGTTTGTCAAATATGTAAAAATGATGTTGAAATGGTGAAACATTTCTTTTTTCAATGTCATTTGGTGAATTGTTTCTAGACTGATGGATTTGAATGGATGCAACAGAAAATACCTGCAAGATTAACATTATTATGGGAAAATATAAAATTTGTTTTCCAAGAGGAGTTTTCTATGTTAACAGTTTAAAAGAGGTAAATAATGCAAAAGCTAAATATTTACATTCTTTTTTGATGGATATTGGTTTCATAATGTAATTTTACAGCGTTTCTTTGTTTTTTATTTATTTATTTTCTATGCAATATATGTGGGATTGTATTATGTATAATTTAATATTCATTGTAAAGGCAAAGAATATTGTTACTGTCTTTTTGTTATTAATCATTTAATGAATGTTTGAAAAAAATGATGAACTGAAAAAAAGTAAAGGTGTCATGGTCCTGCCTTCTTGTTCAGGATTTTCTAGTCTTGTGGCAGGATCGTGACAGATCCCTTATGTTTAGTGTGAGAAAGTCATGGGTTGTTTATCTTTTGACATTCCATGTGCTTTCTCGTGTCTCGTCATTGGCCCCGCCCCTCTCGTTTCCCGTATTACTTCCCGGCGGTGTATTATTACCCTCACCTGCCTAGTGTTATCATCCCTCGTTTGTGTCCCCTATATAATACCCTCGTGTTCATTGTCCTGTGCTCGTTCGTTGTACCCTGTACCGCAGTGTTGAAGTCTCGAGACTCGGACTCGGTCTTGAACTCGGTCTCGAGACCCTATTTTAATGGTCTTGGTCTTGTCATGGACTTGTGTGCATTTTGACTCGGTCTCGACTCGTACTCGAACATGTTCGGAATTGGACTTATGCCCGAGTCCACTCGAGTCCCAGCAACAGTGTTAATTTAACGAAAACTATGACGAAAAGTATTCGTTAACGACATGTTTTCACTGACGAAAACGAGACGAAAACTAAATAAAAATGAATGCATTATAACGAAAACTGTAATAAAAATATACTGACATTTTCGTCAACTAATAAAAACGAGAGTAAAACATTCTTGTCCCACCTGGCGGACATCAGTTTGCGCGCATGTGCTCATCTCATATAAACGGTAGAGAGAAGTCTCTGGGAGAAGGGGAAGCACACACATGTATTCTGTGTCTCCACGCGGTTAACAAAGCGTCTTATTTTCTTCACGATCGCCAGTAAAACGCCGCAAACTTGAAGCGCGACTGCAGGCGAGTCACCCCGAAACACATTACGAAGGCAGCACAAAGGTTTTTATATGCCAATGTTAACTTATCCGCTAACACGAGCTGCTGCATATCATGAAATGCAACATAGTCAGCCAAAAGAAACCAGCGCTGTCCTCTACTGATTATAGAAGTGATGAAGTGAGTCAAACTGTACATTCCAACCAAATATGTAACATGTTTGCATGACTAAAGAAATGTAATGCAATTTATATAATATGTCTTTTTGAAAGCTATTTCTCATTCATTCATTGCTGTCTCAAGCAAAGACAGTGCAGCGCTTACTTCAAAGAGGCATGCCATGAGCCAATAGCCTTTGAGTGTGAGCCCTGTCAGAGCGTTTCATTGGTTGAATGAACTGAATGAATACGCCCTACTTAACGAGTCATTTGAGTCAAATTGGATTGAATGAACTGGAACATGTCGTTCATGGTCTAATACTCTGTGTTCCAACAATGCAAATCTAGTTACTGAACTTTTCTGAAAAATAAAGGTAATGACCTGGTTTAATTTCATTCTAAGGTGAAGTAAATTATGTCAAAACAGTTGAATCTTTGTATGGAACATTTAATTACACCAAGTAAATGATTTAAACCATTTAGATTTTAGTAGACTAAATATAATGTATATTTATTCGACTAAAATGTTTTTCATATTTCGTCGACTAAAACTAGACTAAAACTAAATCAAAATTTGCTGCCAAAATTAACACTGCCCAGCAAAAATATTAAATACATTGAAAAGACGTCCCTTTATGGGCCAAAAATGAAAGTTGTTTCTATAGCTTTTCATGGCGTCTCCTGATTGTGTAATATTGATGTCCAGTCTGTACAAAGTAAAAACTGGTTGAAATTTTGAGTTTACACATGGAAATAAATTAAGTGAGACTCTTTGAAATAAACTGAGCTGAATGATTTGAGTGCAGTAAGATAGCAAGCAACCATTGAATCAAGGTTAAAAATGGATGATTTGTCAATGTGCATTGTATTGAATCAGTATCACTTTTGTACCTGCAATAATCACCATTATTGTGATCTTTTTTAGCTTTAGTTGAGCTCTTGGCTCTTCTATTTTAATGTTAAATAAGGTTTCCTTCAGCCATAACTGTGTGTTAAAATAAATTAGTTGTGGCAAAGAGATGACTACTTCTGAATGGTAATGCATGCATTTTGAAATTGTTTAGATCACTGTTAATAATTGGGTTTGGTTTATTAATGTGTCAGCTCTGTGGATCTGTAGTTTGATATACTGTGATTTTTTTAGGAATTAACATATTCACAATCTGTTAAACCACGTTAACACACAAGAATCTGCATATGAAACTCAACAATGGTGACAATCAACAAAAGAAAGCTTCATGCTGCAATGCATGCTGGGTTATCTGTTTATCTGAATTATTTTGATGATTGTCATCATTGTTGAGGGTTGTATGATGAGGGTTGATGTCAGTGAAATATGTTTGTTTATTTTCTCTCAATACTTGTGCATTGACTAGCCAGAGAACTCAGACCAGTCATCAATTGATCAATAATGTTTAAAACTAATACATTTTATTACAGCATGACTATTTCCATGAGAACAACCCCAACTTTTGTAAAAGCATGTCTGTCTTTCACATTGCACAAGTGTTTTTATAACACTACTACATGACCTGAACGAATTAATTTAACAAAAGTCAAGGATCAAGAGTCCAACTAAAGCAAACACTGATCACAATAATGGTTATTATTGTGGGTACAAAACTCATTTCACAGAGTCTTATTTCATTTATTTCCATGTGAAAACTGAAAGTAGTCTGATAAACTCCAGATTTAAACCAGTTTTTACATTGTACCAAGGTCACCTGTAAGTCAATATCAGACGTACAGAAAACATAATAATGGGCCAATAAAGGGACGAACAAAACTCATAACAAAACTCATTTCACAGAGTCTTATTTCATTTATTTCCATGTGAAAACTGAAAGTAGTCTGATAAACTCCAGATTTGAACCAGTTTTTACATTGTACCAAGGTCACCTGTACGTCAATATCAGACGTTCAGAAAACATAATAATGGGCCAATAAAGGGACGTCTTTTCAACATCGAAAGATGCAGAAAAGACGTCTTTTGGACATATCTTTGGTCAGGGGAAGTCATAATTGTAATAAAATTACCTTTACAACACTTACTATGTGGCCTTTTTTACCCTCAGCTAATAATATTTTTAAACTAATATCAGTCTAAGTAAATAAAACACAGTGTACATGCCATGGTATATTTAATGCACTGAGCACTCTATGAGCTCGGTGCCAGTTTTATTGTTTCCACCAAACATTTAACATATTCTTGAAGATTTCTATAGGTCTCATCTCAGATCTCTTGTCCTAGGACTCGGACTTGACTCGGACTCGACCCTCTCTGGACTCGGTCTTGACTCGAACTCGACCTACTCTGGACTCGGTCTTGACTCGAACTCGACCTACTCTGGACTCGGACTCAAATGAGCTGGTCTCGACTACAACACTGCTGTACCGTGATTGTATGCGTGTTCACCTATTGTCCTCGCCTTGTATTACCGTGTCCTGTGTGCTAGTCTTCCCTGTGGATTCACTAACTGTGTCTGGAACTTTATTATTTACCACCTCGTGTCTTAGTGTGTTTGTACGTAGTTTTTAGTTATCCTGTCTCCTTTGTTTTTGCCCCATCGAGGGAAGTGTTTTGTTTGTTTTCTTGTTTTGTTCTCGTGCCTGGTTTTCCCCCATAGTGGGGTTTTTGTTTATTTTTAAAGTCCTGATTGTTTACCCCGTACCGCTGCCTGCGCTTGGGTTCTTCTGCTCGCTGTCACACCCCCCCACCCCCACCCACGACCCCCCACCCCCGGTCGTGACAGCAATCGTGACAAAAGGTTTACTGAAACTCCCTTCTAAATGATCAGGGTTTGTCTCAAAATTTTGCCACCAGGCATTTCTGCACACAATGTATCATCCCACAATGAAAGAGGCTAGTATTTTTAATAGTTTAATCCTAAACCAATCCTTTTTGACAAGTGGTGTTTTAAAGGTAGCCTATTTTTTGTTTGTTTTAGACATATTGTTGTTTAGACTTATGAATGAAATATGATAAAATGAGTGAAAATGAGAATTCTTGATTTACTGGAAGAGTTACCCCCTGATAAACTGCATTTCTGACAAAATAAAAAAATATGATATGCATATGTCCAACAAACTCCCAAATCAGCTTTGCTGATGTTTCCAGTTTATGTGTATTTTGTAAGACTGAGGTATTTACCTTTTTTATGCAATCAGGTATATTCCTTGTTACATTTAAGTTGTTATCTTCTTTTATAAAAATGTATTTAAACTAACACTTCAGTATTTAAGTCTTTGATATTTGTTTTCTTATTGTATAGTGTTATGTTTGTATGTTATTAAAAATATATATATTTATTTCATAGTTGTATTTTAGTCATAAATGTTTTTTTTTTTATATTAAAGCAGTGCTGTTTGATATGATTGACTCATTACATGTTTAAAATCTTTGTGAGGATGGACTAGCAACTTAGTTCTTTATTTCCAAGAATTTTCAGATAAGGCACTCTACACAGCTTTTATTACAACCAAGTCACTTGACAATCGATAAAAACCCAACTGAAGTGCCTTGAAATATGCAGTTTTGTTTAATGCTTTGATGTTATTTTCACTGAGACAGGAAGATAGAGCAGAATAATGAGTGGCCCCTCCTTTTAAAAATAGTCAATAGTTTAACTCACTGCCTGGAATTTCATGAAGGCTGAAGTGCATGATGTCATATAAATTGTTGATTTTTTTACAGGAGTATAGAGACTAAGTTTTGAATGCTAATGTTTTTGTAAATTTGACAAGAAAATATCGGTTTTGAAGCGCAGTCTCCTTGAGGCTAACATATTCATACTAAAAGCCAACAAACTTCCATTTTGTGGTTTTGAGGGTGTTTTTTTGTTTGTTCTATTGAACAGCTTTTTATTGTTTTCAATATATTGCTTAGCGATTACGTGTGATGTCCCTGAATGAGGAAAGGCCTCATTGTGGCTAAAGAAGATTTTTTTATCCAAACAACAAACGTGTTTAATCAGGCCAGGTCATTCACACTAGAAATGTAATGGGGTCAAATGAATTTTAAACGCCTTATAGCCTACTGTGTAATGCTGTGCACTTAATTGCCTGAAAGGGATAGTTCACCCAAAAATGAAAATTCTGTCATTATTTACTGACGCTCATATTGTTCCAAACCTGTATACATTTCTTTGTTCTGCTAAACACAAGATATTTGGAAGAATATCAGTAAGCAAACCACTCTCATCCCCATTGACTCCCGTATTTATTTCCCCTATAAGGCAGTAAATGGGGGATGGGATCTGTTTTGTTACTGACATTCTTCCAAATGTCTTCCTTTGTGTTCAGCAGAACAAATAACTTTATATAGGTTTGGAACAATCTGAGGGTGAGTAATGAAAACCGAATTTTCATTTTTGGGTGAATTTAATTAAACTTTTGTTAATTGTGGTTATGCAATTTGTATTACAGTGACAGTTATGATGTCCTCATAATGTAGATAAATTTGGGCAATTCCAGCGTTATGGATGTGAAATTTTCTGTTATGGCTGTGATATGTAAACGTTCAGAGAATGTATTTGTTACCAATAAACTGAACTATCTGTTTAAAATTTTATTAAACCATAGTTGCTGGAGTCTAAACATCAGAAAAACACCAGTCTATGCACAAATTTTCTGTTTTAAAATAGGGAAATAAACCTGTGACAAAAAGGACACAGTTTTCAGGAGACTACATACTTTGTAGGATTTCTGTGAATAAATTTGTACAAATCAGAAGATTTTCATGTCTCCATTCATGAGGAATATACCGTTTAGATGCGACAATTTAGAAAATGGCACTTACCGGACAATGGAAAATCATGCACTAAAATAAAAAAAGACCTCACATTTAAGAGAGACCTCACATGGCTATTGAGACCACCAAATTTTGACATCTGTGCTGTTGGTGTAAAAACCTTTGGTAAAAAATACTTTTTCATGGTAAGGTTGACATTTGCATGGAATTGCCCAGTTCTAACATTTTTACAATGTTTTTACATTTTTAAACATGTAGAAAAACAAAGTTGGTAAATTATGACTGCAAGGACACTAAATTGTGGTTACTCAATTTGAACGACATACATTTGAACTACATAATCTTCATGCGCAGACTTTGCGCAGAGATGGTGCTCTTCAATACAACTCTATGCGTCATATAAACGTAGGCGTAGAAGTTTTTTCGCGGGAAGTTTTTCTGTGCAAGCTGGATGTGTCACTGCAGGTCACACAAGTTTCCTTAAAATAATTGATAAGCAGACCTTGCGTTTTCAGTTTAAGCGATGGACCAAACGGAAAACAACACATCACACCTTAACGGGTAAAGTGTCATTATTTCCCTGTTGAATAAACCGCAAGCTACTGTAGGTCACAACAAGTCACATTGGTGATGAGAATAATCCTTCAGTTTAGCATACTGTTCTGCCCATTCTGGGCAGTTAGCACATAGCATGTGTACTAAGATGACTCGAATATAGCGTATATGTCGTATAGGATTTTTAATACCCACAATATGTATAATACGCATGGATACGTATGTTACACAAAAATACTCTTTCAAAACAACCTAAAAAAACTGGTTTTGCCACATTGTCAGCTATATGACAACACGACTGCATTACACTGTTTGGATCATACACTGATTTGATTTTGAAATGACTTGGACTAAGGAAGAAAGCACCCTAGGATAAACACTACTGCCCTCTTCTGGTTGCATTTGGCATATTCAGGTCTGTGAGAGCAGGCATGGTTCGTAACAAAATGTTTGGATGACATAATGACAGTCTTCATTACTACTTCAAAACACATTAGGTCTAAAAGGAACTCCAAAGTGCCAGCTTTAATGTCAGGGTATTTCAATCTAAGTATTTATTATGCGAACAGTTTACAGACAACTGCATTTTTAAGTTGTTTAATGATTGCTTCAGCATTGTCTCATTGCATTGCCCATTAGCTTCAGATCATCAACCCTCAGCATTTCGCCATTACACATAGACACCTGCTCTGACAGCTGCTCAGAAAAGTACGAATCACTAGAAAGACTAGAAAAGAGAGATTCGAGTCAGATGGGTCCATTAGATGTTCACACATAACCCTGTGACTGTGACTCAAACGCAGTCACTGAGATGTGCTGCAAAAGGTGTCATATCACTTTACACAAAAATAAAAGCCCTGGAGGATACCTATCTGATGATAATGTCTGCCGTTGCTCATATCATAGGTAGACAGTCACCGATGGGTTTTTAGGTATGCAAGTGTTGGGATCAGAAAAGTCAAGAAGATGGACTTCTAAAAATATACTCAATTAAGATAATAGGAAAATGTCATATTTGTGGAAAGCATTATTGCTGTGCTATGTATATATACACCTGTTTTGTGGTGATTTTATGTGCATTCATTTTTTTCTCTTATTTCTCTTAATCCACCAGAACACACAGTGAAGGTCTGATGAAGAAGAGGCAGGACTATCTGGAGTGGCCTGAATATTTCATGGCTGTTGCGTTCTTATCAGCACAGAGGAGCAAAGACCCTAATTCTCAGGTAACCCACCACAGGCCAGGCTGCCCAACTCTAGTTTTTATCCACACCCCCAAATCACTTGGGTATTAGACTGGTAAAGCAATCCGTAAATAATGCATTTCTGAACCTTTGACCTCAAAAACATTATGGAGTTGTTTGACTGTGGTCTTGACTGAAACAGATGTTGGCTGGGTTATGCCAGCAATATAAGACTGAAATGTGAATTGGCAGTGTTGTCAATTTTAGATAATGGGCAATTCCAGTGTTACGGATGATGATTTTGCTTTTTAGTCAAAATTTGAAATATAAACTCTCAGAATGTATTTATTACCAATATGAGCCATCCGTTTATATTTTACTAATCCAGGATGATAGAGTCCAGACATCAGAAATATATCAGTCTATACATCAGTTTTTTTTAAAAAGAGAGAAAAATGAATGTGTTATGGATGTGAAAAAAAAGGATTCACGTTTTTGAGAGGCGACATATTTTGTAGGATTTCCGTGAATTAAAATGTGCAAACCTTAAGCAGTAATATCCAACAAATGGAGAAGGGATGACTCTTTATAGAACATAAAATAGTTATGTTTATGAGGAATATTGACCGTTATGGATGTGACATTTCCGTTATGGATATGACAATTTACTTTCTTGACTATCCTAGTGATGTGATTTTTCTGTATAAATACAGATTTCCGTATTTTTTGACCTCGCTGGGATCACCTGCGTAAATAGCATAAATTCGATTCATTTCAATTCGTGACGGGGTTGGGGGTTTGGCGATGTGCGCGTAGTAGGGGTGTCCTCGACTAAGGGTTTACATAGTCGAATTGTCACGTCTTGCCTATAGTCGACTGATAGTGTGTGCACGTGGCATGTGGGGACACAGTTAAACCCACAGTTATGGCACATCTTCACATGGTTGACCTAATTAAAATGTATTTTCTTATTGCTAGAGTTACAGTAGAGCTTCACATATATTAATAGTCAAAGCCGCGGCAGTCAAATAAATAAAAGCATAAACAATGGTGCATCAGTTTTCTGAGTCCCCCTGAAACACTTCCGTTGTCGTTTGTGGTACTTGCAGCGCGTTTCTGTATTTGTTTGTGTTGCGAGAATTTTCAGCGCATTTCTGTATTTGTTTGTGTTGCGAGAATTTTCAGCGCGTTTCTGTATTTGTTTGTGTTGCGAGAATTTGCAGGGCATGTGTCGCCAAACTAATGAAGATGCTTTCTGAATTTGCTGGTGTTTTTTCGGTTCGCATGTGTTTTCTTCCGTTGCAGCGTGGTGACACCTAGCGGCTTCCGTACTATACCGGTCTCGCAGCACAGAAGATGCGTAGAGATGCGATCCTGCGCTGGGTCATAGCCAGACCTCGCGCTCATATGCGCTGGGGGTTTCGGTACCCAACCCTAAAAATGTCCCATTTCTTTACATCATAAATAATATTTTTTGGCGGCGCAGTGCGTGCCCGTCTGCTATGCCACTGCGCATATAACCAAAATGGCATGATCCCATAACACCTCTGCGAAGATTCGACTGTGAGATTGGTAGTCGAATCAGGCTCCTCCTATCGAAGCATCGAATCTTTGACTATTCGGGAACACCCCTAGTGCGTAGTCATACAGCTGGCCAACAGGATCCTTTCTACTCTCTACGTCATGTACACGCTTGTTATAAATGCACAGCGACTGCTTCATTCAGAACATAATTTTGCAAGTTATCTTTATGTATCCAGAGAGTCCGTGAAATATAGATGCCAAACACAGCTGTTGGTGTCATTTTTAATTAATTGGGGAACTGAACAGCGTTTTTAATGTATGCAGAAAATCCAGAGTCTGGAAGTTGAGACGTCTAGGCTATTTGATATGCTTAACATTATCTATATGCAGAGTCTAAAATAGGCCATCCCACGATTTAATGGCTTGAAACTATACAAATGGCCGAACTAATCACTGTCTATATACAAACGCGTTGAAGTCTCTACTGAATGCATACATTTAAATGAACTAAAGCCGCAACATGCAGTATTTGCAAATACCTTTATTACATGTGGATTAATGCGGACAGTATGAATGATGTAGATGCGCCATATAGTGGCTGTGTATGGAAGTCTCTTGAGGCCACAATATTCTTTACTTTTTCTGTTCAATTATTGTTTAATGAATTATTGCTGATTACAATAAAATTAAATGTAGGCCTAATATAAACTACTCAAGGGGTGCCATTTGTTGATCCCATTTTATTTGACGTTAGCATAAGATATTTGCACGAAGCATCAACCTATTTAATCAGGTGACTGTTAAACTAATAAACATTTGAACTGATTTTCCAGAATGGCCATTCAGAATTGGGTAATTATAATATAATAGACCTATAGTGAAAACCTTTGGTAAATCTTAAGGTTGACATTTTCACGGAATTGCCCTGATATACCATTGTATGTTTTGGACAGTTTTTTATCTTGATCTTGACTTGAATTTCCATTAAATCTATATTGTCCACATTAATGTCAGCATTGTCATAATACTTTGCAGTTATGTTTCTCTTCTGTGACGTTTCAAAGCAGACACGACACGATTAAAAATCAAAAATTTTGGTTTGTGGAAAATTGAACGCATGATTTTATTTTCTGTTAACTTTTTAAATACTAGCTAAGTGTAATTTGTGTAGTGCTAGTGCAACAACACAAATAACAAATATATACATTAATTTTGTGTAATTGGTAATTTATGTGCATTTTACCATTGTTTTGCCCCAGAGAATGACTGGAAATGTAGTTCTGTGGTGCAGACTTTACGCTTCACAGATAAATGTATTTTCATTCAAGATTTGTAGTTATTTATCAACAGTCCACAAAATGTACACAAAATAATCGCATTGTCAACATTTGTCAAAAAGTGCAGAGATTCCTCTTAAGTTTTTCTCAGTTGCTGACTGTAAACAAAACTTTTCAATGGTTAACTTGCTTCTCTGTAAGCCGCTTTATGCTGCAATACCTGACAGACCTCATAACACCCTATAGCTCTCTGCCAGTTATTCAAACACAGGACACGGGTGTCTTATCAGTTCCAAGCAAGTATTCTAAAAACATGTTCTTGTTTCAGAGCTCCCCACTGCAATGACCTCCCGGCCAATATAAACAATATTTCTGTGCAATATTCTAGTTCAGCCAAGCATAAGTCCTGGTCAGCTCATTCATGCATCCGTTATTACTCCTAAAGGGGCAGAGCGGGATTGTGTATCTATAACATGAGAGTTTCAGTGAACTGAGATGCTGTCAATCCCCCACTCGCTCACGCTCACTGAAGTGAGCTGACAGCCATGTAATGACCCGTGTTGCATCAGTTGAGTTTTATAGGTCTTGCTGGGACGGCCAGTGAGCCATCAGACTCTGTTCTTGATGTCAGTTCAGAACTCGAGCATAGACTTTTTATTATTATTTCTGTAGACTTGTGTCTTTGGGGAAAAAGTATTTTATAATTCAAGACCGTAGTGCATCATAAAGTTCTTGGCATGGTGCATGAAACAAAAAGTGCGGCGATGTGCTGCTGTCTGGCTATGTTGATAGTCAGGATGGATGTTTTGAAATAAACCTTTATACAATTCTATTCTAGGTTGGTGCCTGTATCGTGAATCAGGAGAATAAAATAGTGGGCATTGGGTACAATGGGATGCCCAACGGTTGCGATGATGACCTGCTGCCCTGGTCTCGTAGTGCTGATAACAAGCTGGACACCAAATACCCATACGGTGAGTTCTGTTTTTGACACCTAAATTTGAGAAGTTTAAATAGCACCTCTGTAAGTTTTTACTTTGGGAAATCAGTTTAAAATGGCTATTCATATTAAACTATTAAAAACTCTGATTCAGTCAGAGTGTTTGCATGATCACTCAAATATGTTATTCATTGTTATTCATAAATATGATGTTATGCATCATAATTCATCAAACGGCTACAAATATAGATATCATTTTTCATTTTACGATGGTATATTCCCCCTTCCCATGATCAACTGTTAATGCAGCTTCACTATTTGATAGGGGTGTGACGAGACACTCATCTAACGAGTCGAGACACGAGACTGGGTTCACGAGAAAGAGACGAGACAAGATTTTCCTCAATAATGTCCTCAATAATGAAATATATAGGGAAAACTAGTATTTTATTCACCTTAACACAAAATGCAAAGAATGTAGGCATTATAAAATCAACTTGTACTTTATGAAACACATTAAACTTCTATTTTAATGAATTATATTATGCAGTAATAAACATTATGTAAACACTGCAAAGTGTTTTGTAACAAACTTAAATGACAGGCAGTAATTTCACAAAATGTATGCTTTGTTTTCTTAACAGGCAAAGCTTTTAGTAAAGAGCTGTGGTTGTTTTCTCTATATGCTTTTGCATAGTGCTGGTGTTAGCAGAGGTGTAGGTCATATCACACTGTCAATCCTCCTTCCTCCACTGACTGAACCTTCACAGACTTCAGAGAAACAGTTAAAACTACATAAACACATCATGTTTTATGCTTACATTGCACATATATAAGAGACAGATGATCCGTTTTTGAAGAGGTTTGCCTGTGAATGTAGTGAAAATAACGCAATGTGAACTTGTCAGCTCAGCTACTGTTCAGCTGCGCTCTGCACTTTCCCAAAGTGCTGCTGGCAGCGCGAACCGCCGTAAACTAGTGCTTATGTGCGAGGTGCTGCAGACACGCACAAACGTTGAAACCCGTCCGTCTAGTGCGTGTTTATATAGAAAAATGGTGGGAAAGTAGCGCTGGGGGATGGAAAATCACTTAGTCTATAACCGTGTCTACACTGGATGTGGCGCGGCACGACGCTACACGGCTTGTTCTAATGGAATTGTCGCGCCGCACCGCACCACGTCTGGTGTGGACTACATTTGAAATTATAATGGATTTTAATGCGTTCTGTTGTCTCTTGTCGCTTCGCGCCGCTTCCGGTGTAGACACGGTGCATACATGGCCGGTGTTGTGCCGAGAAATGCACCCCTGCCAGATTATGCACCTCCTTCAATAACACGCTGTCCGATTGGCTAATTCTAACCCCTCCCCACACCTAAACCTAACCCCTCCCCTAACACCTAACCATTGTGGGGAGGGGGGTGCATAATCTGACAGGGGAGCATTTCTCGGCACAACACCTGGCCGATCACTGTAGCTCACATACTTTGTGCAGTTATTAGCGTGTTCTGTACAGTAATGAAAACCGGTCGCACCACAACAAAATGTGCACTCACACAAATGCTCCCAAATATATTTTGAGGTCGCACAGGTTAAATTTAGGGAGCATATGCGACTAATATAGTCGCAATTTCGAGCCCTGCACTCTATCATGCCAATTGCGTAAGGAGATTGTGTTCTCGCGAGACCAGTCGGATCTTGTCACACCCCTACTATTTGAATGATCTTTTAGGCTCATGGAACAGTCGTGTTAGTTTTCACATGTATGGTGCTGATGAGTGAGATGAGGTGGAGCTGCTGGTTGGGGAATGGGTAAGGTCACTTTGTTGCAGCAATTAGCATGAGAAATGAAAAATGAGCTGGATCTTGCACTCCTGTAGGCGGCAGATGCCAAATCGAGACTTTGAATGGGTCGTGCTGCCAAAGGGAAGGTGTGAAACCTTGCTGAGGATTTATCGGTCTGGCACTCGGCTGATTCTCTGAACTATGACTCGTTCTCTCTGGTTTGTGTTGTCAACGGACAGAGATGTGATGAGATCTTTTTTGTTGTTTCAAGATCTTAACTAAGGAGGGCCCCTGCAAAGTAACCCACAGAGTTAAATGAAATGCTGTGCAATTACTTTGACTGGTTCCATAGAGATTAGTTTTGGAGAGCTAAGTTTTGTTAATACCCTATTTGTCTATTTGTCTTGAAAGTTTGTCTAGGAAATGCTAAAATTGTTCAATAATCTGCCATAGCTGTCATATTTGATATGAAGCCAAAGGCTCTTGATCTGACTTATGTTTATATAGGATGTGTTTTTCATCAGCTTATCTTTGATAGCTGTGAGCCAGTTGATATGCCATTTGAGTATGCTGGTTTAAAATGATGGTCTAGTTAAGAGCTACAGTGTAGAAAAGCTGTTAAAAGGGCTAGTTTACTCAAAAAAAAAAATTTGTCATCGGCCAATTCTCAATATGCGTTCTTCAGCGGTCTTGTGTTCTTGTGTTCTTTCTCTACGTCATCAATAACCGGCAGAGTCTGGTTCCAATACTCAAGAACATAAGAACAGAGAAAGCATGAAAGTACCCGGATGTGTTCTTGATATCAATGATGCATTGAATGTAGACTTGCGCGTACCGAACCCGCTTGAAATTGCATAAGTCATTGCGGCGCAAGTTCATTCTTCCGAGGCTGCCTCGCAAGACTGGTCTCTGCGAGAACACAAGTCCATTCTTTGCGTTTTTGGACTTGGGAAACAGGCATTATTTATTCACTTTCTTTGATCTTTGCAACCAAAGCGCTGATTGTTTTAAAGTATTGAAGGTAGATCAATGAAGGTAACTGTCTTATATGCTATATAAATTATTATATATTACATTAATATAAAATCAATTAATAGTTTTCTACATTTTTTCTGTATCACCATAGAACACATGTATGGTTAATTTGTCAACTACCCATTTGCAAAACCCAGTGACAAACATATAGGGTATGTAATAATGATGATTTATGGCAAAAAATAATGTGGAGATACAAGGTTTTAGAAGGACTCCGTTTTCTGAAAGCTGCATGTATGTATTGTTTTTTTGATGAGCCAGACAGCTTAACAAGTGTCTAAGCACACTTTTTGTTTTCTTGAAGGGATAGTTCACCCAAAAACAAATTCTGTCATTTATTATTATACATTTATTTGTTCTGTTAAACACAAAGAAAGATATTTAGAAACCTGTTAGCAACTGAAATTTCTGAGGCACCATTACCATAGTACCGTAGAAAAAAAATGGTAGTCAAAGGTGCCCCATAACTGTTTGTTTTCCTAAATTCTTAAAAATATCTAATTTTGTGTTCAACAGAGCAAAAAAATACCATGATTTTTTCTACTATGGTAGTCAATGGTGCCCTAGAAATCGTCTTTTTTTTGTTCAGCCGAACAAAGAAATGTATACAGGTTTGGAACAACTTGAGGGTGAGTAATTCATGACAGAATTTTCATTTTTGGGTGAACTATTCCTTTAAGAAAAAACTAAATTACTAATCTACGGCATTATTACACATTTGGCATTAAACAGTCATTTTTAGTGGGAAGTGTAATATTCATATATTACATCAGATGTCTTGGATTAACAAAAAGCTAATTTGCAGTTTACCTCATTTAAATGCACAGTTCAATTTCATGCCAATTGACTGTGTGTTTATTCTATTCAAAGGATTCATTTGGCATATCTCTGGCTCCCTTAATGAACAGACATGGCACAATGAGGATGAAGCGTGTATCCGTAGCTTGGAGTCTCTCCTATGTAATCAAGCAGAAGATATTAACTAGATGATTATATCAAACGTTGGCTGAAATATGAGGGCCACAGATCACTTAAAGGCAGTTCAGTGTGAAAATAATGTGTGAAGCAGCAAGTGCTGTTTGATTCAGAATAAACTCTGGATCATTTGGAGATCATTTGAAGCCGTTGGGTCATTTACAACAGTATATTGGGCAATAACTTGTCTTAATAGTCTGCGTGAGGTTATGTTGCCAAAAAATAGTTTGTCCCTCTTGCGATATCTTGGGTGTTTGTAGTGCACCTCAACATTATTTCTATGGTGTTTTGGGTGTTTGAATTACTGCTTGCTAAGCCAAAGAAGTTCATCCTTAAATCTTTGACGTAGAGTAACAAACCCATTTTTCACTTTCTTCGTTCCACAAGTATTTGTCTCCATCCTTTCCTCTATAGGGGATTCAAGACATTTTCCAATAAAGACTTCTGAGCCACAACCACTTCATCACACCGATCATTCATGTCTGCAGTGTAGAACTATTACCTTAGAAACGGTCTTTACTGTGTTTTTCCACTAGAGGGTGCTGAAAGACCACATTTCAGGTCTTTTTATGGCCTGTTCAATTTGAATTTAGGCATGTGAGCACCAAAAACCATCACCTTATGGAGATGAGCTTTAAATAGGCAATTTGCAACAGAAAAGAATCCATCAAATGAGTTTATTTGTCCAAACATGCAAAAAATCTAAAGTATAGCTTAAATGCACTGTAAGTCACTTTGGCATCTCCCAGAATTCATAAATGTAAAAGAGCTTTCTCAACACATTTCTCAGTGCTTTATTTCTCTCCGGTCCATTGGTAGCAATATTTTGTGTACCAATGGTCAAGTCAGGTTAATGGCGGAATGTAATATTAACGTGCGTTAAATTTTATTGTGAAAGATTTAAGAGTTCAGTCATGATCACACTCCATCAAGCGCTCCATCTTGCTCTTTGTCGGCTGTCTGGACCCCTGTGAGCGCGCGGGTGCACGCGTGTTCTGCGTAAATTATTGACATCTCTCTTCCATCATAACTACATTCGCTCTCCTTTTCCCATGTGCTGAAGCTCTGCCAAAGTAAATGTGTGTCAGGCTGGCGTTTCGTGGTGCTGTGGTAATGTGCCACCTCTGATGGGCCAATTCATTCTCCATAATTAAGGCGAGCGGAGTGAGTGATTATTCTGGGCTTTTTCTGGGTGATGTTGTGGAGAGCTGACATCTGTTCAGACTCGCATTCCTTTTTTCTTTTTAACTGTGAACTGGTGACTAGAGCCTTTTGTGGTGGAGTGGTACAATGTTGACATGCCAAAAAGAGCTCAGAGCCAATAATTGAAGATGAAATGTTAATTGTGGCTGTGACGCATCGCTCTTTGCTTATCGTGTGCGTGTTTCTCAACATATAATAAGCAGTTTTTTTGTGTTTGTTTTTGCAGTGTGCCATGCCGAGCTGAACGCCATCATGAATAAGAACTCGGCTGATGTTAAGGGCTGCACCATGTACGTGGCGCTTTTTCCCTGTAATGAGTGCGCCAAACTCATTATTCAAGCAGGTGAGAGTGTGTCTGTGTCTTTGGAGTGTTTGTTTTTGGGTGTTTGCCTGTGTCCATGTTCCAGCCCTTATTTCTGCTCACAGTGCATTATAGTGGAGCTTACCTACAGTCGAGCTAATTGGCATCCCTATTTTACATAAGCAGCATTAATGTACTCTGTATGCTTGTTTGCTCAGGATCAAAAGAATGCTTTGTTGTTCTGTATAGTAAAGGTGTAAGAGATTTGTAATTTTTAATAGTTCTCTTTTAACGCTTTTGGTTTAAAGACTATGCACATCTTTTTTTATTAGGCTGATACGATATAACTGATGTGTTTATTTTTACTGCTGATACCAATCCAAGCATCAAGCATTAAACGAATAGTTCACCCAAAAAGCAAAATTGTAATTTATACACAATGTCATTTAAAGGTCCAATGTGTGATTTTTTTTTAAGGATCTGTTGACAGAAATGCAATATAATGTACATAACTGTGTCTTCAGAGGTGTATGATGTGTAGAATTAGCTATTTCTATCTACATCCCCTTGCATGGAATTCACCATGTTGTTTATACAGTAGCCCTTAAGTAGGGCTGGGCGATATGACAAAAAAGTAAACTCGATAGTTTTTTTCTATATTGATCGATAACGATATTTATTTCGATATATATTTAATAAAAAAACTGTATTTAAAAGAATCTATTTTAAATACAGTTTGTTAACTAAAGTTAACCTTTAACCAGTTAAAATTCAATTAAATGAATGCACTGTTGCAACACAGAGGATGTTATGCCATAAACAACATGTACCAGTTCATTCAGTCTCATTTTGACTCCATTGACTCGTTAAGTAAAGGGAGTGTTCATTCAGTACATTCAACCAATGAAAGGGCTCCGTTACTGCGTACATTGGAACGCTATTGGCTCAGCACCTGCGCACATACATAACGCTGCAATAATGTCTTGCTCGAGTACGGTGGGATTCATTCAATGCGTTCAGTGAACCTTAAAGACATCTCACATAAACTGTAGTACATTTCTTTAATCATGCAAGCATCTTACATACAAGGTTTAATATTTTAATGTGCACACAAACTCACTTCATTACATCTCTAATCTGTACATGGCAGCGCTGGTTTGTTTCATATGCACCATCTCATGTTAGCAGGTTAGCATGTTAGATTCACCTTTGTTTCCGCTTCCAGTAATGTTTTCCTCCTCATGTTGAGTTTTCTTTGCCAAGTGCAGTATGAAATGGACTTTGTACTTTGACGCGCATGATAAAAGCTGCACGCTGACTGACTGTTGTTGTGTTTATTTCTGCGTTCTGTTAGACTGTAAGATTAATCCATATCGAGTCAAAATGCCAATAGCTTATCATCGTTTTTGAAATACATTCTATCGCGATTCGATATGATATCGTTTATCGGCACAGCCCTACCCTTAAGGCTAAAATACAGTACACTACAAGACTTTTGCTCAGATTTTGCCCAGATTTTCAGTCTGGACTTGTTTTAGAATGTCTGTGCCAGTCTGCAGATTTTATCAGTTAGTGTGTTTCTATCTGAAACTTTCAAAAAGTCTGCAAGTGTATGATGTCTAGTTTAAAAAAATCTGTTCAGATTTTAAAAGTCTAGTGGTGTATTCCAGCCATTACTGGACAAACTGCTCTACAGAGCACGTTTCGTAAATACGTTATCTCCTTCAGCAAAGAAGCAAAAACGCGTCGTCATCTTTGTCCTGTGAGAGCCGCCATAGTGCTTCGAAAGGGAGGGTTGGAGTGATCCGTTGGTTGCAATCCGCAACCTCACCACTAGATGCTGCCAAAATCTTCACATTGCTCCTTTAAAACCTCTATATGTCTTCCTTCGGGTGAACTAGCCCTTTGAGCCATTTCCTGCCGAATACAAAACAATATACATTTTGTTAAATGTCTATGTTAATTGGAATGCACTATAAAAAAAACATTTTTTGAAAAATGTTAAAAACAGTAATCTCATTTTGGAACCAAACTCTTCATTTTCACATGCATATTTTCACAGATCTAATATGTATATTTTCAAAGGCATCATAACGTAAGATTAGACCCTCTGTGCAAATGTGCAAACTGAACTGTGAATGGCATTGTACTTGTATTACATTTCAAGCTTTATGCATTTTACCGTTAACAAATTTATTCAGGCTTCAGCATATCAGCCTTTACATTGTCTGCCGATGAAATGATGTGTAGACAAATGTTGACAGAGGTTCTCCGGTCACCCCCAGAAGCTGCAGTTGGCGTCACTTCGAGCGAGCCGTTTTTTCAGCTGGTTTGATATAGCCTGCGTGGTGACAGGTCGTCTTCCTCTTAATTTCCCTGTTGCAATCTCTACTCCGTTGTTATTTTCAATATCTTCTTATCTGTTGAACTCTCGTAAAACCTCCTTCCCCGTCTCTCTCCTCTCCTCCAAACCTTTTTGTCCTCAGTCTCTCTCTCTCTCTCTCTCTCTCTCTCTCTCTCTCTCTCTCTCGCTTGCTTTGGTTTATGTTTCCTGATCCCCGCCATGTACTCTTGTTGCAAAGCCTATAGAAGCTGTGTGCTGAAGATAGCACGACACTCGCTCGCACACCGTCTGATCTTCAGGATGCTTGGCCTTGCCCCAGCCTGCATCTCAGCAGGGTGTCAGCTGCCTCTCGATGCTTCGGCATCATTAAGGAACACGAGCAGCGCTCTTCCCCATTTCACCCTTTCGTCTCCTCCGCACTTACTTGCGGCCAACACAATGCGGCAAA
Organism: Triplophysa rosa; assembly: GCF_024868665.1. Taxonomy (NCBI): domain Eukaryota; kingdom Metazoa; phylum Chordata; class Actinopteri; order Cypriniformes; family Nemacheilidae; genus Triplophysa; species Triplophysa rosa. Next base: position 22,764,973 of record NC_079893.1, on the reverse strand, counting down.
AAAATACTGTCCGACCTAATTAAAATAGCTCTCGGATGCCGGGGAGATTGAGCCGAGCAAAGCGACTGATGTTTAACCCGCAGTGAGTTTAAAAGATTTGAGTCAGAGGTGTCGTTTGTTGTCTGTTCATTTTGAAGGCGTTATGCTTGTGTTTGTTTACGAGAACCTCACAATATGAGAGGGAAAAACCTCTCTCCACTAAAAAAACATGAGGATGTGGGGAATATTAGTAGACATGGAATGAGAATCTTTGCTTTTTTAATAAAGGCGATGTATATCTCTATCTTGGCTTTTGAATGAATGAGGTATTTATATAGCGCTTTATTGTGTATTGCTGTACACCCAAAGTGCTTTACAATCATATGAGGTGGGTCTCTCCTCAACCACCACCAGTGTGCAGCATCCACCTGGATGATGCGACGGCAGCCACAGTACAACGGCTCCAGTGCGCTGACCACACACCAGCTATAGGTGGAGAGGAGAGGGAGAGATAGAGCCAATTCAGAGGAGGCCATGATTGACAAGGGCCAGTGGAGGGAATCTGGCCAGGACACCGGGGTTACACCCCTACTCTTTACAAGAAGTGCCATGGGATCTTTAATGACCACAGGGAGTCAGGACCTTGGTTTAATGTCTCATCCGAATGAGCGAAATCATTTGATATTGCTGGTCTGTGTTCTCAGGGCTCCAGAACAACAATATTAACTTGCGAGTTATATTTTTGCAGAAATCGCCACTGGCGACCATGCAAATTTACTAGTTTTTGAAGTGTTTCCAACTGCAGAGCCGCTCTTAAAAAAAAAAACGCCAGTGTAACTGAGGCCAGCGAGAGCGAAAGCTGTGCAGGTAAACCTCACCTCCCGACCCAAGAGGTGCTCTATTGGCAACGCTAGAGGCTTCGGTCTTAAGCCTCCTCGTTAGAGCGCCCGACTCCCCAGCCGGACCGACGAGTGACCGGTTACACCAGCAGCTGGGCTTTTTCCCGCACGCTCAGCACCAGCGCTCTGCTCACGTCTTTCCCCACTCAGGATACCAATGCTCGATGAGGCAGTGCGGAATAAGTGCCCGCAGATCTCTGCAGAAAACGCCCTGGAATTCCGTGGACTTTAGCGCTTGTTATTGACATGTATACAGACACAATGTGAGCGTGTCACTAGTATGTGCTGTTTGCTGTGACAGATTTTTAATGAGTCTGAGGACGAACAATGTGATATTTGAGACGTTTAAAATGAAACTAACCGCTGAGAAGTTAAGGGAACGTATCTGTTATAAGACACTAGGGTTGGGAATCGAAAATCAATTCCAATTTGGAATCGGAATCGAAAGGCTAGGAATCGGATCGGAATCGAAAGGAATAGGAATCGGATACTTGAGATTAAAATTAAAATAAAAAATTATTGAAATTTTGAAATTAAAATTAAAATTCCTCTTATCAATTCCTGTGTGCATACTTTCAGAAAAGTACATGCGTTGCATGATCTGCTGATATCTCAATAAAAGCCCTTATGAAAATTATCGATATTTTTTACTATAGTAAGCATAGTTTAGCTATAGAATTTGCATTAAAGCACAGGAAGCACAAATTAACCATAGTTGCATTATAGTAACTGCAGTTTAACCATGATGTAGTTCAACTATGATAATACAAATTGTAATAAATCAGAAAAGGTGTGTTTCTATGTGTAAATATACACAAAACGGTGCTCATAAATATATATATATATTTGCAAACAAGTCAATAAGCAGGCTAAATGACCATACAGGTTGATATCTAAATGTTTTACTTCAACTGTGGAATCGAAACTGGGAATCGATAAGAATCGAAATCGATAAGCAGAATCAGAATTGGAATCGGAATCGATAAAATTGAAACGATTCCCAACCCTATAAGACACAGCTGGATCATTTCAAATCCGTTCAAAGCAAGAATGAACGACAGGCGAATTCTCTTGTTAAGTTTTATTTGAAGTTATCTTTACCTTGTGTTGTGAACATGCGGAAAAGTGTCATTATTACAAACTAAAATCAACATAATAATGTAAAGCCCTTTCGTTTTGCTTTAAACTCTATAATCAATCAAATGTAGGCTATACATTTTCATACAATATAATATATAAATATGGTCTTGACCCACACATTTTTCATTTTCTGTAAGTTCAAATGAATTCAGAGGAATTTGGTCTGGTGCATTCAGAGTATAAACAGTCTTAGCATCTATCAATAACAACACTTCTCTGCCTCTTTTTAAACCAGCAGAACCAAATTTATATTTGTGTACAAATGTAAACACATTTAAAAGAATTCTGCAGATTTCCCCCAAATTTTAGGGCGAAATTAACAAAAAAGTCTGCAGATTCCGTATGGTCCTGCTTATGAGGGAAACGACTCAAAAAAACGTTATGTGAGCAAAGATGTACACACAACAGGATAACTAAAAGAATGATTTAAAAGTGTAAGTTCATGTTATGTGGCTCTTAAAAAATAATTTGGCGCCTGTTTTTCCCCCTATAGGAGCCAATGGCTCCTTAGTTGATTTTTTTGCCTAGAGCCCTGGTTCTTCTAAATGTAATTTAATTACAACCAAAGGGAATTATTAAAGTGAAGGCTTTTTTAATCTTGCTTTTGTACTGTTTAGTGTTATTGGTATGTTTTTCATGTGCCGGCGTCACTGTTGCTTAATCCGATTCCCTATTAAACGTCTGCCGGGTCTGTGATTTGACAACTGCTCTTTAACTACAGTGTCAGAATCTCCACGGTACATTCTCCATCTTTTCGAGTCCAAGATTACAGACAAGGATAAAGAACCTGAGGCTTGGTGAAAGTGAAGTCCCCAGATATTTCATTTGATTTCTTTCCACCGCAATTCTGTAGCCGCTTCTCCAGCGAGGAAGCATTGCTGCGCTCTTCCAATGCGGTTCAAATGCATCCCTTTCTCAATCTCGCTGCTTAAAATGACACGGAATCATTTTCACTTTCTCCAGCATTGATGTCCTCCTGCTCTTTGGCTCTCCGTTGCCTGTGGTGCCGCATCTGAAGTGTGGCTTCAGAGCCTCTCCACTCTCTGTGGAATTAATGCGTTCAGCTCCCAAGTGCCTGCCATCTTGTCACTTCCTGTGACTGTTTTTTGGAGCGACTGATGTGCACTGTCACCAGCTCATCTCCAGAGAGCGTTCTGGAAAGTGGCATCTCCAGAGTTCTGCTCCACCTTCCATCAGAGCCTTTCGTCGTCTCGGACAGCTTGTCTTTTCGGATGCGTTTTGAGCGGCTCCGATGCTTATCCGTGTGTTGTTTTCGCGGGGCGTTTTTAAAACATGTTTACGTGGAAATACTTGATGCGTTAAGGAAAAGGCTGAAGAAATTGCACAAGGCAGCCACTTTTTTTGAAACTATTGAGGGCTTGCTTTATTCTAAATAGTCGGATGACGCTTGGAGTTTTTTTTCCCTCTCTGCATCAAAAATGTCACCATCAGTATGGCTGTGAGATGGGCATATCCAGGGTAATTTCGACTGTTCCCTCTTCAAAATTGTTGAAGTAATACTGTGGAGAGGCCCCACGCTTGTAATGACAACCTTTAATGACAGGTAGAATTGACTCTGCAAGTCATTTTGCCTTTGAGCACAGCCCTTTTCTCCTCCTGTGCAGACAAAAATACGTGATGGAGAGATTTTTTTTGGTGGGGAGGGGACGGGTGGGTATCTAGCCGGTACATTTATTGGAGGTGGGAACAACAGTTGTGGCAATGTTGGACAGTTCACCTCTGAAAACTTTAAGGGCGAGTGGGGGAAAGCGCCAGATTTTTCACACTATTCTGCAACGCTCGGGTAACTGGGCTCTTTATAGAATCGCCTCATGTGGGCCACTCGCAAATAGCCAGCTTGAAGCGTGGGGGTGCCGCCAAATGCGCCGCGTGTTTTAAAGACACCTATGGGGTAGATTTTCTCTCAATTGGGATTGGTTGATATTGGCTCGAGCCTGCCGAGATAAGTTATCAACTCTCCTTCCTTCTCCCAAAGCTTGCCGGCTCCCAATTTGAGGTTGCTGAATTTTGTGTGTGTGTGTTTAAGTGTCTGACCCGTGCTGTCTGTCTTCTGTCTCTGCCCTGCAGGTATAAAGGATGTGATCTATTTGTCAGACAAATACCATGACAGTCCAGAAATGACTGCCTCCAGACGGCTGCTTAACTTGGCGGGAGTCGCATACAAGTGAGTCTCTTTTGTCCGGGGTGGAGTGGTGGGTCGGTGTATGAAGCCACTTCATTTGCATTCCTGTCACTTCTGGCCTGATCTATCATACAATCAAGGCTGCAATTGAGCCCGACCCTCAGACCTGTGGGTAAATGTGTGACCTGAAATCTTAACAAGCCTCTGTGAGGAAAAGAGACCCGCTGGGGAGGAGTGAGTTTGCATTATGCGGTCTGGGTGGGCCGCATGTGTGCTACAGTAGAAGCAGACACCTTTATAGCTAGATTTAAGTCTGAAGTGCCATAAACGGGCATCAATTAATCTGAATTAATTTACGTCCCATTTAAATAGCGATTTAAAAGTGACTTTGAAATGTTTTAAATAAGTTTAATATTGTTTTAATACAGCTCTTATAACCTTTCATCCTTTTTTGTTTACTGACAAGATTAAGTGTGCGTGTTCTTGTGAATGATATTGTATGCGTCAAGCGTGAATTAATACTGTGAGAGGATGTTAACAGTGACCTGCCATGGGACTAGGAATGAAAATTAGCCTCAGGCTAAATCCGGTACAGTGCATTAAATGGAAACGTTTATGTTAAATATTCTGCTTGATCCCTTTCTAAAAATAAAATGGGTGAAAATCCATAGACTTGGTTAAAGTGAGGGAACACAACCATAGACACAATATTGTCGAAAACCTGAAGATGGATTTCTTACCTATAGGTTACCACGTAAGGATCATCTTAGCAACTGCATAACAATTCGCCAGCAAGCACTTACCTGTACAACATTATAGTATTGCGGCGCTCACATCAAAATTCTGGTTGTTTACTTGCTGCTGTTCTTCACATACACGCTTGAGCAGTTCTAAGAATACAAGTGCAAATGTATTCTGTAAGTGTTTATGCATTTGGCAAAAGCTTTTATCCAAAACGAATTGCATTGTTTTCAAGGTATACAGTTTATTTTTTCAGTCAGTGCATTCCCAGGGAAACAAATCCATGATGTTGGCGCAAACAGTGACTTGTACTACTGTTTGAGCTACAACAGCGTTATTATAGTTTTGTTTGCAGTTTTGTTGTTGGTTTTATTCATATTAAAATATTTATATTTTAAGAAATATTTATATTTATTTATAATATTATTTATATACAACAACAATAATATAATTGGTATATTGTTATTATTACAAAACGAATATTGTAAATATTAATAAAATATGTTATTAGAAATATAGTACATTATATAATAACAATATTCATTTTAATATATGTCTAATACTATTTTAGTTTTAATTCATAATACTATAACTTATAATAATGATAATAAATAATATCATTGGTATATTATTATCATTATTATAAGTTAAAGTAGTATTATAATTTAAATTAAAAATATTATTAGATATTGGCAATTCTTTGCCAAGATATTGGCAAAAACAAAAAAAATGTAACAAATTTTAGGCTGATATTTGATTAGATTTACAGAAGCATTTTTTTTTTTTAAACTATTAAACATTTCTGTTAATCATATAGTTGAAGTTCTTCTTAATTATATTAGCCTTGAGCTACAGGAATAAAAAAAGGTCATTGTATTCTTATTCAATCCTGACAAAATACCATTTAGCGTATTTCGGCGCTACGGCAATCGCCCAATGACCTATGAGAATTGAATGCGTGTAAAACGAGTGAAGTTGTCCTTCACTGTTGTTTTCATGAAACACAGGGTTAACCGTCAACTCGACTGAACTCTCTGTGGGGTTTGCCATCCTAACACAGTCCCCTTTGTGTTAGAGAGAGCCAGAGGGAACCACAGCAAGAGAGGACAGGACGGAAATCTCATCTCACCGGTTATATGTACGCACTATATATAGATGCACGCTAAATATGCTCTGAAGACTTTCATGAGAGCGAGATCAAATGGGACTGGGGGGACATGAGCCTGAGGAGACAAAAGGAGTAGATCCGCCTGAAGATGAAAATCAGGAAATCCTTGAAGATACTTTCATGCTGTTTGGCTGTCTTTGAGGGTAGCAAGGTTAATTCCCCTGCTGACGCTTTTTGAAGGTTGTTCCCCATCTAAGGAAATACTTCCAGCGTTACTACGAATTCGGCCAGCTGAATGTCTGCATTTCCATGGGTTCAACCCTTTGATTGCACAACCAAGAGCTACTTAATAAAACCCGTATTAAAATGGATCCTGCGTCGAACACGAGATTACTAGCTTTCTGACCCTGATGCAAAGTCAGCATTGATCGCTATGCACCAGTGAATACTCATCTGGACATTTAACAATCTTAGCTCATACACGCGCTAGTGACATGCGTGAACAGTACATAAAGATAGCCTATAGATCATGTCATTATTTTCTTCTAATTCCATTTTTGTTATATTTAAGTTTTTGTTTTGTTCATTTCTACTTTCATTTATTCAGATGCATAGCTGAGCTGGAGCTGACCTGTGGAAAAAATGCATTTAACTCTCCATGTCCTTCAACAAATAAAACACTTTCACTTGCCTTTGACCCTAAAGCTCAAGTTTCGGTCGTGCGTAGGACCTACGTCGTAGCTACGCCGTAGGCGGTGCGTAGCTCTGTGTAGACAGACGTGCACCTCTCCAAAAATGTAATAACGCGTCAACTCATCGCTGACCCTACGTGGACCGCAAGCACTGTGATTGGTCTGTTTGAACCCCTCCCTCAGGTAAAAAAAATAATGATCTAAGTCAATTATTTGTTCTTCAAAAGTGACTGTTTACTTGCTGTTTATTTATCACTGCTAATGCTTCTCAAAGGAGCTGCTTCTTCTTTGGCTCTTGTCTTGGTTACATAATCGACACACGTGGTCATTGCCTGTCGACGTGGACAACGACGCACAAGTATAAAGGAAAACCGGCGTGTTGCCTACAGCGTAGGTCTGACGCAGAAGTAAAAATCTGCCTTAAGAGTGGCTTGCAGCAACACGCGAAACATGCTTTAGGATTTTTCCCCCTTAGCCAGATAAAGAATAATGGTAGATAAACAGAAGTGTTATTGAAACTTCACCTTTGTTGAAGTAGACTCGTGCATTCTGAATAAGACGATGAATCGATTTTGTTCAAGGATGATCTTAAGACGGATTTGCATTAAGGAATAAAGTAGAGCAAGACTCAAAGCCTTGTGGGTGTTCATGGACAGTCTTCGAATACTTTGCTGCATGCAGAGTTTCTTTTTGCATTGGTTTGTGTTGTTATGGAGGTTCAATGGAAAGGAATAGATTTTCCTTCCATCCAGCTCATCTCAAACTGAGCGGTGAGGTTAATACAAGAACAAAAAGTAGAAGTAACAGGGAAGACAGTGAACTGATGGAGGGGAAAAAATAAATAAAAGGAGATGAAAAGGCATGTGGAGCGACACAGAGGACAAGGCTAAAAGTGTGAAAATAAAGAGTTTACCACCTGCTGGTTTGGTTCCTTTCGCTGGGACGGTTTCTTTTTAGATGTGGAGCTATGTGTCCCTTTGCCTGATGGTGGGGAAGCTGCTTGTGTTCTCTCAAGAGTGTGTAACTTGTTTTACTCAAAGCTTTAGTGTGTTGAGGTCAGTCGCTTATGAGACAAAAACAACGAGGACAGGAAGTATTGTCTTTCACGCTATCAAGGTACTTTTGAAATGGAAGTGCAGATTTGTATGTCTGCTTTAACTTGTATAGTAATCTTTCTTGATTTGGACCAATGTCAGTTTTTAGTTTTAATGTTTCTGTCTTGCAGGCAGTTCGAACCAAAGCAAAGCAGGATTGTTATAGATTTTAGTTCGATCAATCACTCTGGAATGAACCGTGTCAATTGTCTAGAGGGGCTGCAGTCACCGTAGACAGAGGAACATGGACGATGACACTCAAAGCTGAAAATGCACAATGTTTTATTTACCTATATGCTGATGATAGTCTTCATGGTTTCTATGGGGGTGATTTATCATTCACTATGGACTAGTTGTTGTTTTATGGTTTTTAAAATTAATATTGGGATCTGAATTTAAAGGGATAGTTCACTCAAAAGAAAACAAAAAACATTCACACACCCTCATGTTGTTTCAAACCTGTATCACATTCTTTCTTTGCAGAGCACAAAGATATTTTGAAGAACATTGGTAACCATACAACATTGGACCCATTCATTATATAGACACAAAATCACTGAGACATTTCTTAAAATATATTCTTTTGTGTTACAAAGGAGGAAAGGTCATATATATAGGGTTTGAAATGACAAGAGGGTGAGTAAATGACAGAATTTATATATTTGGGTGTACTATCCCTTTAGCTTTTTTTGATGTTTTGAATGTATTTTTTATATTCTAATGTACAGAATACATATTATTCACTTCTTCAATGGCAACAAGTTAGTAGTTGTCTTATGGGAGGTACGTTTTAAATTCAGATTGTTTTACAGTGTTTATGGGTGAGGTAAAATTAGAAAATCAATCTGAATCATCATTATTGGTAAATATAACATTTACCTATAGGAGGGACCTTTCCTCACTACATTTTTTGTATATTCTGTCAATCATTGATTTACAATACACATGTTGTCTGCGTTCAGTTTGAGAGAAAAAAAATGTTAGAATTTAGTTTTTGATAGGATTAAAATGTCTTAAAAGTGCTAAGATCCATTTGAACATGTTTTTGTTCTGTGTACATTGTTATACTGGAATCTTTGTCTCAAAATAAACAAATAAACAACTGAATTTTCCATTATTTGTGTTACATATCCCATGAAAATCAGAATGTTGCTGGTTTACACTACTCAGAATGGGCAGTATTTATCAGAACTGCCCACACAGCTGCTGTTTTTGTAGAATTACACTGTTTACTATCACAGTTTGATCTACAGTTTTCACAGATAAACCATTTAAGTGCATTGGAATTATCTAGCATTCGTTCACAACAAATGGTCTGTTAGCATATAGTAAAGAAGCTGATGAAAAACACCACTAAATAAGTGTCATTCTGAGATGACATTTCTCCTATGATACGAAAATGCGGATTTCTTTTAACTAAACAAAACAAAACCATCATTCAGACTGAAATGCTTTTGATGTAATAGTTGATGTAATGGTTCTATTAGATTGCAATTCTTACATGTATTTGGTTTGCCCAAAACGAATACAACGATAAATAACACTTCTGAGCCCTAAGAAGATTATGGTAATTAATACTGAGCCATTTTCAAAATTGCTCCTCTTATAAATGGCCCTGGAATGAATGCCCGCACACATAAGTAGTATAGTCAAATAATAATAATAATAGTTGAGATTTTTCAAGAATTCTATAAACGTAATATAACAGATTCTGCTTCATGTGTAAAAGCTGATAAGATGTGTGCTGCATTTGGGCCTCCTGACGTCCTCCTGGGCTTTTACATCATCCCCTATGATAGTTTACTTAACCTGTGTAGTTTGCATGTTGGTCCTGGATGCACAGATAAGTCTTGATTAAAAAATATTCACATTATCCATCTAGACAAAAACACTACACAAACACGCATTGAGACATTTACACATCATGCTGTCATCCAAGACTCAAGCTGATCTTGTATTCGATTGTTTAGCTCAAGAGGCATATCACATTTGTTACAGATACATTTGAGGATAAAGATCATAAACGCTTCAAATCTTAAATAAAAAAGGACTTTGTTAATATGTGCAATTTAACAACTCATTGAAGCAATCAGATAATCATTAATTTTGGTTGGATTTTGTTTGGGTGGCTGCTAACTAGTTCAAGATTTCTGGTCTACAAGTTCTGCCGAAAATAACTCCAGTAATGGTCTATTGGAGGAAGGGAGAAGTTTCATGTGAGCAGCAAAAGAGTTTATAAAACGCTTGAAAGAAAGTTTACAGCGAGCTGATGAAAACCTGTTCGTGTATCAGATGGTGTAGCTGATGGAACGCTGCAGCATAGCCTGTTTGAGAACCAAGTGCAATCATTCTCTGGAACACAGCGCTCTGACAGCCAGCCAGACAGACAGCACTTGAGAAGGGAAAATAGACCAAAGCATAATGGTCCTCTTCAGAGCTAAAATACTCAAGAAAATTACACGAGGAAAGGTACTTCAAATGTTCACTGTTTTCTTTGAAGTCTTTGCATTTTATTTATGCCAGGAAATGATAAGAACAAGAGGGAAGCTGGATTTAAACTTTACCCGGCCAAATTTAAGCATCCAAACAGGTAACACCTTTTGCTTCGTTTTGCTTATTAAAACATCAAAGCTGCTCTTTTCCATTCAATGAGAGTGCATGAGGATCACTGGTCAAGTTTAGGTCTTTTTGTTTTGATTGGAATATAAAATATGTATATCTGGCCTAAGGCACAAAGTGTGCAAGGTACATGAGCCTGCCGGTAGACATACTCCAGCTGATACTTACAGTAGAAAGGTCAGTGAGTGACACTTCTAATGTTGTACTTACATCATCGCACATGTTTCTGTTACACAAGAATATGTAAAGATGGCAGATAAGTGTGACAGAAAATCTCAATATCAGATATAAAGCTGATAAACTCTGAAAACGAGTTATCCGTGCCAATAGAGCGCCTCTTCAGTGTGAAGGCAAAAGTCTTCAGACCAGAGAGATGCAATCTGTCCGACATGCTGTTTGAACAAAATGTGCTCAGTAGGTATAAAAACACAATGACAGGTAATGTGGGTGTTGAGCTAAAAAAAGCCTGAATGCAGTTTAATAAAATTATGTCTATTTTTAAACTTGGTGCATATATTAGGGGTGTAACAATAATTGTGTTTTTTTAATATCACGATTATTGGCAATGTTCGATATTGTTAATTCTGCACATACTGTAATATTAGTATTTGAAGATCTTATTGACAAATAATAAAACAAATGATTAAAACAAAACTCATTAGGGCAAAACCAGTCTCATATAGCTTACCACAGTATACAGAGCTAAGTTTTTTTTTTTGAAAGAGTAGATAAGAGATAGAAGTCAGAACTGATCAGTCAGGTGTTGACGGAAGAGATGTGTTTTCTGTAGCCATCTTTAAGAATCGTCTGAAAACATATCTCTCCATCTCAAAAACTCTACTGGCTGCCAAATGAAAAGACACTTTGATCAGAAACTTAAATAACTGAAATAAGTAAAAAGGACTTAAAAACCTTGATGTGTAGCTCAATGCAATTTTCTATTAAAATGACCCGAATGCATTATGGCCTCTGCTTTATATTTGCTGAATTATATGGAATCTGACAGAGCTCCTTTGATTACTATCAAGTATCCCATATAGTTTATGTAAAATATGTAAATAAAACAGAGGGGGCGACTGTGCACAACGTGTTAAAACTCTGTCGCACAGTATTATGAAGCAAGTGCTGAACAATGTGGATTTACTGCATTGTTAATGGAGATGTTTAAGCACTGATCCATCTAATCATGTCTGCAATTTAGCAGCCAAATTGCTCTTTTAATCAACAGTTATCCACCTGTGTCTGTGATATTCACACAGGTCACGCCATTGCATGAAAACTGGCAGAGCTGAATTAGCTTGTAGCCAAAAGAATAACAACCATTAGTGAGGGTGAACAACCTGACTAAAGTATTTGCATATTTTATGCCATTTTTGGCAAATGCATATATAAACTTATGACATGTTTTTATTTCATTACTTTGCATTTACTTTTAAGTGTGCTGGCTAAACATTTAGGCTTTGTGTTGTGAACGTTTCTCTATTCATTGCTGATAAAAATGCAAAACTGAAAAACTACACCTCACCCCGTCACCCCACTGATGTTTTACAATTGGTCCACATTGACATTTATTTGAGGGCAGGTAGCCACCTAAACATGCATTTATATAACACATGCTTCGCGCTGTATACACCTCCTTTGTCCTCTCAAGTGTTAAGTGAAGCTGTTAAAGGAGATCTTTACAATGTCCCGTTGCTCCCTCAGAGGAACAATATTAAGGTTGAATGTCATTAATCTTATCATGAATTCTTTATCTTAACCTAATCACCAGCCGGCACCTATAGCCTATGGTCATATTAAAATTCAGAGAGCGTTAGGAGGCTGTCTGAAGTTAGGTAATGAATTATGCTCAAATGACCCCCTCCACCTGCCTATAAATAAACTATAGGTGATACAGAATTCAACTAATCAGAATGGAAGTAGTTTTATTTATGCATCATTACTGCCTTAAGAGATTCTGTCTGAATCTCAGCTAGTGGAAATATTTCGTGTTTAGAATGTAAACATAGCTTACCTTTAAATGCTGCGTTCTCAGTAGATTTCCTCAAATAATCACGTTCCAAAAACTTACTAGCAACCTGGTGCTGTGATGGCATAGTAATAATCAGTATAACTGATATAAAAAGTGTATGTAATTGCAGTTAGTGTAATAAATACTTTTATGATGTGTTCACTTGAAACGCAAATTAAGCGATTTGCTCGTGTAAATTACATACAAAGTAAATGCAAAGAGACGAGTAGATGCGAATTTGCGCAAGCCTACACAAATGATGCAAATCACCCACTGTTTGACACGTCTGGACGCGGGTAGACACTTCCCGCTACGCCATGTTTTTCGCAACACTCACGCGGACTATTCCCACGTGTAATAAAGAGCAAGGAATGCGAAAATTTGCATTTGGTGTGAACAGCATTAGCAATATTTCTTATATTCTGGTCTACAAAATAGCACTTTTATAAAAAGCATTTGCAAAATATTTTTCAGCTTTAAACTTTAACAATGTTTATGTCAGTGCAACTCTAAAACTTGTCTGGCTAAAGCGCAGCACTGTTTTATATCCCACCAGCTCTGTCCCTTTGGCAAGCATCAACTATAAAGAAACGATTTGTCTCTCTGACTCAAAGATAGATCCGTCATCTTATGAAAACTTGGCTATGTGAAAACTCAATATCAAGCTCAATCAAAAACAGGTTGTTGACAGTTCATGACTGTGCAAGCACAGCTCGGCTTAGCCCCTGCGTGTTTTAAATGAATACTTTATAATCCTTGCTCTCAAAAACTAAAGCTGTCATGAAAACTGTTTCGCATTGGCTTCCGTTCTCGAAAAACTACAAAGTCAAGATCTGAATTTAGGGCCAGATCTTCGAAATTTGGCAGCCAGTTTCATTGACTTGTTTAAATTGTGGCGTGGGTACTAGGTGGCTAACAACAAAAGCTCTGTTTTGTAGTGCAAGTAGAATTGGGTGCCAATGGTTTATACTGTATCCCTTTATTTTACAAGGCGACAGTTTTGAACACTGATTTTTTTATGTACTTGCTCAGTAATTGATTTTTTGCCCACCGGCATAAACATAAATCAGCGAATATACAGAGAAACGTCTATGTAAAAGAAATCATCTGTTTTTAACATGTTGCATGTCTTTTTTGTCTCTCACAGACAGGAAACAGCTCGAGTATCTGGAAGCTGCTGGGAGGCTGGAGTACCAGCACCAAAGGACCGCAGCACCTGTAAGGCATCTGTTCTACACACCACATGGTGTTGATCAACACTTCAGACCTTCTCATAAATGAAAGACAAGAGATATGTCCTCATCCTCACAGAGGTACAGCAGAATAGTCTGGGAAATCCATTATTATCAGTCAGGTTCTTTCACGAGCCTTCCTATATTCCCTTAAGTGTGCTTTGAATCTTCGCTTGGGCAGTTGCAGCTGCTAGAAACACAACCACCATTGGGATGTGATGTCTTTTGGACAGCAGCCCACTCTGATTGAGTACACCGTGTTTTGTGAGCCTGAACACTCTTATGGAAGCGTATCTGTGTGGTGCTCTCTAAACAACAAAGGGGCAGCGGAGCTATTGCGCTCTTCAATAATGACTGGTCCATTGCCTGTGAAATCAGAGACCATCTATTGGCCTCAATCCGTTGGGCTTGCTGCTGCATTAAAATTAATTCAGGGTAGGTCAGGGTTTCACTGATAAGGATTGTGTCTGAGATGGAAGCTGATGTGTGACTAGTAGTGAAATGAAGGGCACATACACTGTATAAAAAACCTGTAGAATCTACTCAATACAACTGAGGTAACAATTTGCACTCACTTTGTTAGAGTACATTCTGTCCTATATTTTTGAGTAAAGACTATCTAAATGTATGCTATAACACACAAAGAAATTGGGTAAAGGCTACCTAATACATTATACAACTAATTACTTAGTAAAATTGAGTAATCTTAACCCATTGCCATCAGGCAACCTTCATCTACCTAATTATTTTTAATAATAAATAATCAATAAGAATAATTCAACTTTTTCCACAAGTACCCTATACGCCCCATGACGCTTTTTGTGAAAGATGGGAGAAACTTCCGGTTCAATGTTAACAAACGCGTTTCTGTCGTATTTCAAGTCATTCGTTTATAGCAGAATGTGAACTTACACACTGACAGCACTTATATAAACTACATCAGCATATTGTCCACTACTTTATAGAGGAATGGGATGATGATTTTGATACTTGACGACAGATATTTAGCAACTTTATTGATTCAGTTGTTGTGACCGTAAACCATTGAGCAATTTGAAAATCATGGAGGGTTTTCAATATCTTTACGTGATGCCGATTGTGTGCTATATAAAGATGCTATTTAAATCATTTTTTGTTGTATTTAAAAGCAAACTGCACAGGGTTGCACGGGCGCATGCACATGTCATATAGCTGCTGTATCGTCAGCTGGCCATTAATCTGATAAACATTATACTAAAGATCATGTGCAAAAGCTGCCTTTTTACATTATTAATCATTCTTTCTACTTTTTGTTAAAAAGGCGATAAGTGGAAGAAATACCTACTGTACACCAAGCATATCAGATGAGAAATGCAGTCCAAGTCCATTACATGATGTGATCTATTCCAACAAATTTTTGACAACACGTCTGTAAAATACAGTAAAGAATCCTTGTAAATCCAGTTGACTGTCTCGCGTTTATATTAAAGATCATACAGTGTTTTGAAGAGTACATGAAATCTATTTAAACTCCATTTTAAAACTGCGAACTCCCTTTTTAATCTATGAGCACATTCAGTCTAAGTGATGTTTCAGTTTTGTTATCTGTTTGCTTGAGATAAGCGGTCCACATTTAAAAAGTTGTACAGTCCTTCCTAGGAGCAGTTCGTCTTAACTTTAGATCTGTGTGTGAAGCTCTCTTTCTTAAGACACAAAATAAGCTTCGCTTGGTTGTAAGTGCAGCCGCAAACAGCAGGTGTTGCTCATCAGTTTTAAAATGATTTTTTAATAGATTCCCACATGAAACCAACAGTATTACAATTCAAAATATGAATCACAGTCTCATTTTCTGTCATCAGAACAAGTTATTCAACGCTGGAATAGAGGGTATGCATTGACGTCACTTTCCCACGTGAACACGCCGGGACACGCTCCCTTGAGTGGTAAAACTAAGGCAAAATGGCTGCATTCAATATTAGAAAAAGTTAATGCACACTCCGCTTCCTGTCGTGGCCGCATTACCACCTCGGGGTGTGCATTAACTTTCGATTAATTGAACGGACCAGAGTCAATTATTCTGCTTATACCACGGTTACCACACCACAGGACATTGTTCAAATGTTTAATTTCAATATTTGTCATGTTATCGTCTTTTAAACGCTGTTGATGGTAGGACTACTTTCTTGCGCATCTCATTTCAAGCGTCGGTTAGAGCGAACGGACTCGGAAGCTTGAGCCACGTGGTGTGTGTGTGTGTGTGTGTGAGTGAGTGAGTGAGTGAGAGACCGCGCACACACCTGCGTGTTATAGCAGTAATGTAGCTCTATCAAAAAACATTTGTAATCAGTTATAAGCAGCATGAAGAGGAAAACGAACCAGTAGGCATCAGTGTTTATTAATGCATGTTGTTTTTCTATTTAATTATTTTATTAATTCGATTTCAATATGTAGACCCAGGCCATCATGCTTGCGCTGTGTGCATTTGGAAAACCGGTTTAGGACCAGAAAGGGGTAACTGGCAGCACAAAAAACTCTCTGTGATGGTGTGCTCGTTGCACAAATGCATGTGTATTTGCTAGTGACTTTGGAGATGCCAGAGTTTGATTGCCAGTCAAAAATTCCCAAACTTGTGAAGTTACATTAATTTATTTTATATTCATATTCCTGACCACGTTTTGAATGACAGTAAATGGAGTCAAAGTGTCGTTTCCATCGACTTCAAAAGTGGGAGTCGAGAATCGGAGTCGACTCCAAAATCCCGGAATCGAACACCCGTATCGCGCAGTCAATCATCCTGTCAGGCTGAGACACTGACAAGACAACACAGAAGCGCGCCAGTTAAATGAGTGAACACTTGCAATCATAATGATATCAACATGTTAAACAAAACGTACCTGTAGACACTTTCGCGTCCCACCAGTGAAGATGATGATTTGAATCCTTTGATTCCCGCCTTAAAGTTGATGTATGTGCACTGTTCAAGGGCTAATATTTTTGGGGTAAATTTTACTCAATATGCTAACCATTAATGCAAATAAATAGGTAGAATGTACTAAGTTTTATAAATTTTACGACAACTAATGTCTTTAAGTAAAATCTAACTGAGTTTCATGGGTTGTTTTTAATCAATCATATTGGGGTATATTTTACTTAATTTTTTAAGTTGACATTGTTACTCTAAACAAATGGCTAGTGCGGGCAAAATGTACCCATTCTTTTTTATTAAACCTGCTAACTAATATAGTTAAGTAAAATCTAACTAACTTTAATGGGTTGTATTTACCACCCTCCAGAATCTTTTTTTTACAATGTACCGCTTTGTGAAAAAAAGTATGGTTGTATGTTTCATTGGCCACATGTGTCAGACTAAAAATGAACATTTTTTCATCAATAATTCACCCTCATGCCATTCTAAACCTGTATGACTTACTTTCTTCTGCAGAACACAAAGGAAGATATTTTGAAGAACATGTCTCAAAATATCTTCTTTTTTTGATCCGCAGAAGAGTCATATACTAACCTCTTGAATGGCATGGCTGTGAATAAATGATGACATAATTTTTATTTTTGGGTGAACTATCCCTTTGTTAATTTGACATTTTCTTTGCATATTAATTTCTTATTGCTTATTTATTTTCTGCCCTCAGCTAAAAGATGGAACTACATCAGATAAAACAATTGTAATTGTATAAAAATGTAACTGTTATTTGTTGACGCATATGGATGACGAATTACACACATATGTATCTTGTTTGTATATTTATGAACATATGTATATCATTTTTGGCCTATTTGAAACAGAATAATTTGAATGTGTTTTTTTTGTCTGTTGGGTCTGTTGTCCTACAGATGAGTTGGAAGAGGATGGTGTATCGTCTCAAGAATGTTTTCTAAGGTTTGAACTCAGATTGATATATTGATGACTGGCTAAATTAGTAAGGTATGTTATCATTCCACATTTGTTGAACGGACCGACAGATACACAGCCCCTTTGAATATTACATTTTATTTTTATGATTGATCTCTGTGGAGCATTAAACATGTCGAAGATAAAAGGTAATGAATCCAGCAGTGACCTACTTCAGATTACATCAAAATTGCACTTTAATTGCACTCTAAACAGACGTGTCTATCAAATGGAAATCATGAGCCTTTTTTGAGATGCGGCATGGCTATAAAACAATACAAAAGCGAAAAGAGAACCAAAAACAAAAAACATCAGTAATACAACACCCTCTAAATCCTCATTACAAATGAGCGACTGCAATATAAGTGATTGAATTTACAGGTTAATCACTTCAGTTTGTAGTATTTGGAACATGTAAAATGTAGATAATACAAAATACATAAATTGTAAAGGCTGTTCATAAACAATGGAGGAAAAAAGAAAACAAAAACAGTTGACTTGTCGCTGTAGCAACAAAACTAATCACACAGCATTTTCAATACTCAATTAAATTCAGTCCAACGATGCACACATGTTAGAACCTAACCAGATCCCATATCTCATGATATGAGACAATGTTACTGTTAAGTGACCGTGTAAAGACAATGTATTAAATTAAATACTTATGATTTCTGTACAGGTATCCTTCCTTTCATTGAGGAAAAGTAACCAGTTTTTACAATCTCCATAAGATCAGACTCGAGACGTGACAACTGCAACCTTGTATAATGTATAGGCATCATCTTCAACATATACATCTTAGTGCAAAGAAATACCAAAACAGACCTCGTACATATTGGCACTAATATGCTGTGAGAAAAAACAAACGTGATGACCTTGCTTTGATTCATGGGCGTCACACTGTATCATGCAATCAATGGCAAACATATAATGTTCTCGTTCCTCTCACATTTAGTATATCGTCACCGTTGCTCGGACACTGCAGTCACGTAACTGGCTTTTGTTAAGCGAGTTATGGGTTTTATTAAGAATACGTTGAATGAAACAAAATGGTGAAAACTGACATTACCGACAAGTAATGTCAGAATTTACAACTAGTTAGAATTTGTTTCGATGTAAACTGATTGAAGTACTGAAGGCTCCTGAGTAGCGAGGGCACTCTATACTCCAACTAACACAACACAAAACAACTGTATCGCAGAGCTACTGGGAGAATCTATGTAGACCTTTTAGGGCAAACACCTTTTTGTTAATATTGCAGTGGTTCTAGTTTATTACAAGTATTCAGAATTAAGTGCTCACCTTCATCTAGCGAAGAATAATTCTGTCCGAGGAAAATATTCACCCTAACGGTGAGTCTAGACTCTCCTGAATCAGTCAGTAATACCATTAATATCCACAGAGAGTTCTGGCAAAACCTCACAGGCCCACAGTTCAGAAACATTCCCTTCAGTTCTCTATACACACAAATAGAAAAATAGGCTCCACCGTACAATTACATGATTGATTAAAAAACGTGTCATAGGAAAAACAACAAACTAAAATGGAAACAATATTTTCTCATTCATTAGTCTGAACATTTTATTTTATACAATCTTTAAAAAGCCTTTACAAAAACAGTATTTGAAGGAGGCAGTCCATTTAGGCATAGAAATTATGATTTTTCCTTTCGGGGTAACGTCTGATCACTTTAATGTTTGGGGTGCTCTCAGATGAATACATTGAAATTTTCAAAAACAAAAGCATAAAAACTCTAAAGCAATCTCCCCCATTTGGATCATAAGGGAATTCCCAGAATTCTTCTTTTTAGCCTTTGTAGACTTGTTTTCTCTACACTGAGGGAAAACCAAATGTATACGTTACGCATTCGCTTCATATTTAGAATTTGTCATACTTTGCATCAACCGCTTTAACTTTACACCTTTGGCCTAATGCAAAATGCTTTTAATTCTGGCATCATGACATGAACGTAGGGCAACATGGCTGCCCACTAGAACAACCCACACTGCTTTCACTGCTCTGTCTAATGACCCCTTTTATTCAAGAGTTTGAGCACATCTTCCTGTCATGTTTAAAATGCAGGGATATACACTACGGTTAGACATCTCCTTGGGAGTTTGTTTTCCCGGGACTGCTAATGGAAACAACATTAATACTAGTCTGACATGTCCTTCATCTAAAACATGATCATCTCATTTAAAAGAGCGGAAACTTTTTTTTGACAAACTTGTATCTCTGGCTATAAATTGAGGCTAAAGATTGAAACTCATTCAAAGACAACAACAACAAAAAAGAATAATTTAGTTTTGATTTCTTGCAAATTTCAAAACTTTGGGTTTTTAGTAAATGAGTTTAGTGATTACTCAGCTCAACACTGAAAAACTTCAAACTGACGGCAGTACAGCCGTAAACCACTGAACGTGTACTTTGACAAGCTGAGAAAAGAGAGAAATAGGAAAAAATGGCAACAATCGCTTTTTAGAAGATGGAGAAGAAAAACAATGTTGACGATTTAATGACACAGTACAGCTGATTTTATTTCAATTAGCATTACCACAAATTGTAATAAGATAAAATTCATAAAATTCATGAATATAAACAGTAATGCATGACAAGACGAAAAAGTCTCCATATTTGTAAGATTTTATTTTTTATGTATAAACACTGTACATAAATTACTTTCTCTGCGACTATTGTTGTTGTACGGATAAGTGGAATTTTTTCGTACTTAAAAAAATCCATAAAGATATTCTAACATCTCTTGTCAAAAGACCGGTCAGTTATGAGATATATATACCGTATATTTATATATTTTGTTCTGTCAGTTTCCGCTCTATTAACCACATGAGTTGGTTCAGGAATGAGATTGTACACTCAGATTTGATTATATAAACCAGAACTGCGTCCCTTAAGCAGGAGAGAAACCATCAACTAGCTCACCGTCTGAAACCTCAGTCCTGACTAGTTGACAAAAACATTTCATTTGAGAGCAAGAACGCTTTCGCAAGTATGCCCGAGAGCACTGAAACACAGTTACTGCCTTGCAGAACAGGCGTTATTTTAGTTCATCCGGTGCAGTGGTTTCCACATGTAAACACATTTGCCTTTTTTGTCCATTTTAGCATTGAGCAAGGTTCAAGGTGATGACCTTTAAGGTTTTCATATAAAAGGCAAAAAAAAGATAAAATAAATCATGAGTTATTTCTTGAGTTGCTCTCTTGGAGTCTATTATGCATTCGATGCAATAGTGTGGGGGCGAACGTGTTGGATGGGGGTGTGGTTTGATCTATGGGAGGAAGTGCCTCAGGTTGTTCTGTATAACTGATGTGTGTGTGGCACTTAGGCACAACTCCTTCTCTAGCCTAAACCCCTTCCCTTCGATCTCTGGACTTTGGGAAGTCCAGTGGTGTGTACAAGCGGGAGAGGAGCTCAGAGAGGGGGCAGTAGTCTGTTAGGCAATCTGTGTTCTGCACACTGTTACCTCTTCCCAATCTCGCTTTGCCTTAAAAACTGAATATTGTTGGCACTGTCGGCCAGTTCTGGATACTGCTCCACTGATAATACATAGTAGCCGTCATAACCCATCACCTTTCCAGAGCTAAGCAACTGCCTCTTCTCGCCCTCTGTCCAAAGACGCACACCTTCCTCCCCATCGCGTACACGCTGCTGCTCACGCGCCCACGCGCTCGACAGCGCCCTCTGGCGGGCCTGTTCTAAAATACGTGCCTTTTCCTCATCCAGCGTCATGCCGTAGCGGACGTGCAGAGCCAACGCACCATACTGCAACTCCACGTCTGCGAAACGTCGAGTGCGCCCGTTGACCACAGTGGTGGATTGTGACACAGTCACATTGACACCGTTCTCTAAGCTCTTGCGGCCACTGGTGAGTCGCAGGGCGCCCAGGTCACTCTCAGGCAGGCTCGTCTTTATGAAGTAGTGCGTGTCGCGACCTTCCACGGTGAAGTGCAGATCTTCCAGGTAGAAGGCATTGTTGAGGACAGTGGCCACTTTAATGCAGTCCTCATTGGCTATGTTCAGTGCATTGGTGGCCACCTGACCCTTACTGGTAATGGCAAGCATCACACCCTTGCCGATGAGCGACTTCACTGTGGCAAACCACAACCAGGGTTTCTCCCGACTGGAACGTCGACGGCTGAACTGGATCTCGGGCATCCTCTCAAAGGATAGGAAAGCCTTGGCCTGCCGCATAACCTCCTGCTGGACCCCCGAGATGGACTAGATGGGAGAAAAAGACAAATTTAAGAAAAACATACTGTCAGAACTGCACAGTCATACATTTTGAAGTAACTACCTTTATGCATTTGGCAGACACTTATTCAAATTATTCAAAGTGATTACATTTTATTTGTATGTGTGTTCCGCTGAGACTATGCTACTGCCATGATCACTAAATTAACAATGGTGACACATTGGCTGATTAATTATCCATTTACTGTAACTTTATAATGCCAAATGATGATGGATTCCCACTCCTAAACCAGAGCTCACAATGAGGTTTGTATATATCTTTTAAAATGCAGTAGCAGTGGAATTTCTTTGTATTTTTGTCTTGTCTTCCTGTACAAATGTCAAAAAATTCTTAAATAAAAATACATTTACTTGACTAGCAAAATAACACTGATATTGCTGTGATATTCAAAAAATTATATATAGTCTTGTTTTTCTGAAGAAAGTATCAAAAAAGTTTCAGCCCTATTCAATAAACTTGATTCAAGTTTATTTTCTTACCCAATTGGTGGATATATATATCTTTTTTTTGCAAAAAGACCTCATTTTAATCACTAAAAATCACAAGTAAGTCCAAGTAATTTAGCTTCTCAAGTAAATTGATCTTGACTGAAAGGTCCAGTGTATGAAATTTAGCGGCAACCAACGGCTCATTTCACCCCTCCCCGTCCCTTTCGAAACACTACAGTGACTGACACAGAACTAAGATGTCGTCACGTTTTTGCTTTTTTGCCGAAAGACAATGTATTTATGAAATGCGCTCTGTAGAGCAGTTTGTCCGTTTAGGGCTACTGTAGAAACAACATGGTGAATTCCATGCAAGGGGACCCACGGTGTATGTAGATAGAAATAGCTCGTTCTTAAGTAATAAAAACATAACGCTTCATTATGTAAGGCCTTTAAATGTACACCTCTGAAAGACATTTCTGTCAATAGATCCTCCAAAAAATGACACACTGGACCTTTAAGAATTTTTAGACATTTTAACTGTAAAACAAGAAAAAATACCAAGAAATTAAATTTATTTGATGTGTAGAGGAAAAAATGGCATACCGGCAGGTCATCCCACAGCTGACTCTTCCTCATTTCCAATGAGGGCTGGGTGAGGTCAAATTTAGGGATGGGAAATCCTGGGATTACGTTGTGCAGATGGAAGCCGAATGTCACAAGCCAGATGTTGACATCTGTGGATTAAAGAACATTTTTTGAATTTATAGGATCTGTTCATTTACACCAATGTTGTTTCTTTATTATACTGTAGACCACGGAAGACGTAAACAACGCTAGTCGCACGCTGATCGAGAAGAACTTTGTTTCGGTTTTTTCACACTATACAAATGTTTTAACAAAATACAACCAACAGAACATTTATAACTGAAAAATGTGAGATATAAAATATGTGAGATTTAAAAAAACTGAAACCTGAAGTGCTTCTGGACCAGTGTGTCCATCTTGCGAAGTGGTCTATACGTTGTACTTGATTCTACTTAGCTGTTAATAAATCACAAAAATCATGTAACTTACACAAGTAAGTTACAGTACTAACCCCAGTAACAAGTATAAGCTCTTTTTACCTGTAACATACTCCTTAACCTCATGCACCTTGCTGATGGGATTATTATTGCGGAACATATACAAGTTGAAGGGTGCTGGGTCCTTGCCCACTCTGGTCCAGGTGCTAATATCTGGAGTAGTCCAACGGCCAGCTTGAATATCATAGTCACGCTCTCCAAAGTGTAGTAGTCTTGTTAAAGGGTCATATAAGCCACCATGAAATCCAATAACCAACTGAAAGTCAGGATTCGAGTCAAAGTAGATCTCTCCATAGGCAGTGTATTGAACCTGCTTGAGGAGAAGCCCGTTGCTGCTGAAGACTGCGAGCGGCGTTCCTGTGTTGTCACAAGCTATGTAAAACTCCTCACCACTGCTGATCTCCATAGCAAACAGATGTCCTTGGAGATCATAGTAAAGCGAGGTGATCTCGGAGCTGGAATGATTGTATACGTGGGTGATCCGTGTAGGGTAGTTGAGCTCAGCGTAGAAGAACTGAAGGTGCTGGCCGAGACTGTTGCGAGAGGCCAGGCGTCTTCCCAACCCATCGTAACGGTACTGGATGGTCCAGCCGCTGGCTTTGCTGTGAACCCGGACTAGGAGGCCCTTGGAGTTGTACTCAAAGATTTCCGCACCCCTTTGGCGCAAGAAGCCATCTTCGTCCATGCGATACTGCACATCGCCCAGTCGTGTAATGCGGTCCCGTAAATCGTAGCGTAGTGGGGTGAGTCGAGCACTGTTGCCGGGATTGAGCAAGTGCAGGTTTCCGTTTAAGTCGTAGTTGTACCGCCACATCATTTTTTCGTTTAGGTAGACAGTCTGGAGCTGACCATCGACATCATACTCGTAGCCATATTTGGTGGTGTTGGCGAAAGGGCCGATCTTTATTTCCCGTTTGGTCACGCGACCCATGTTGTCATACTGGATTGTGATCCAATACATGAGCGAGCGAAAGATCTCGTACTGGATCTCCTTAATGCGGCCGTGGACATCGAAGTGCTTCGTGTAGGTCATGACAGCAGTGGAGATGATCTGGTTAATGTCGTAGTAGATGACTCCGAATTTGCCGAACTGCTCTACCTTGCCAGAAATATCGTCGAACTGATAAAGATCAATAGGAAGCGGAGTCTCGTTGATGACTCCCTGCATGCTGGTCACTCTGAAACTGTTGTCGTAGGTGTAGTCAAAGCGGGCGTTGACCATGCCGTCCTCGCTAAAGCGAAATATCTGACGGTCCACCAGTGGGCCTATCTGGCGATATCTGATAGAACAAATGAAACCCTCACTCTGCAAGTTGACAGTTTTCAGCACACCTGCGGTTTCGTCATACGTGAAGCTCACCCGTGTGCTGTCGTACAAGATCTCAGATAGCTTATTCTGTCTGCGGTATTTATAGAGGACACGTCGACCTGTGCCCAGGTGTGCCACCCTCAAGAGCTGGCCGTCCTCGCTGTAGTCCACTGTAACTGATGCATTACTTTCAGGCGGATTGTAGATGTTGCGATAGTATCCCACGGATCGGATGGTTTGCATGGTGTGACGGGCCACGCTAGGCATAGTGATGGCGGAGAGTCGATCCTGGAGATCGTAATCGAAGATGTACTGTCGCTGGCTGTGTAAAAGCAGCACCATGGACTGTAAATTAAAAGATGAGAGACTTTAATTTAAACAATCACAAATAAACATTTTTATTAAACACAAGCTGTATAAAACAGGTAGTTACCCTCCATTAAGTGGTAAGTTCCTTGCATATTTGAGATCTCCTTGACCCTCATATTTTTAAATTCATGTGTGTTTAATGTGCACGGCTGTGTAATTGTAAAGTATTGTGTAATTTCTGTATTTACTGACTTTTTACCTTTACTTAGTTCATAGGATGGTGTCAAAGTATTTTGTGGCCAGCTCTGCTCAGTGTGAAACTTGGAGAATAAATACATAAAATAAAGATTTTAAAATGCTGTTCTATGCTAAACGTGAGGCTTATAGTAAACAAAAGTTTTTGAGTTATGAATGATTCAGGTCTCATGTTTATTCTCAGCCTGTTTTGGGTCTTTTTGAACAGCATGTGAGGCGAGATTGAGCACACAAATTAATAATATGTAATTTCTTGCAATGGGACTTGAGGGGATGGTTCACCCAAAAATGTAAATTGTTTCTTCACTTCCTCATATTTGTGTCAAACCTGTATGACTTTATGGACAACACAAAAGATATATCGAAGAACATTGGTAACCAAACAACATGAGCCCCCACTGATTTCCATTGTGTGAACACAAACCCACTCAAAATATCTTCTTTTGTGTTCCACAGACAATAGAGTCACATGCAGGTTTTGAATAACATGAGGGTGATAAACTGATGACAGAGCTTTTTATTTTTGGGCGAGCTTTCCCTTTGTGTAAGCTGTGTAAAGGTTATGGGTTTGATTCCCTGGGAACACACATACTGATGAATAATGTATACCTTTAATGCAATGTAAGTCATTTTGGATAAAAGCGTCTCCCAAGTGTGTAAATGTATTAAATGTAATGCAATGGATCTGAGACTTTGGCATCTAGGTTTATTTCTGTATTTCTTTCCTTGTACCAAAAAAAACCCCACACTGGCTGATGCCCACAGGGAGGCCAGCAGAATCTGAGGGCTATCCTCAGAGGCCCCTCCATCTCAGGGAACTGCTGCAAGTTACCCGCGAGAAGCCTTCACCTTGTCAACCATACTTGGACAGACATTATTCTAGTTCCCCAGGCACCACTGGTGGCATATGTTTCTCCGTTGATATCCTCTCACTGGTCACGCTAGCTGCGCATGTGGCAGGCGACGGGAAGGCAGGTAAGCCATGCATATTTAATCTACACAGTGTTTTTCTTTCCACAAAATTCTTACGTTTCGGCTGAGTGCTCGGAGTGACTTTTTGTCTAATAACTGAAAGAAAAATGCAGCTAAAAAACTATCCTAAAACATCAGCGTACATGCATTATACTTCACTCCCTTTTTGACTGCTGTACTGCAAGAATAACACATTAAGTGTAATGGATTGGAGGTTAAGTTTGGGAATTGTTTGTCTTTATTTCTTGTCTTCATGGCATCATTGTCTGAACTCAAATCCTGACTTCTCCCTGTGGTCTCATTTTGAGACTGTAACTGGGTCTTTATTTGAACTCACTAAGCCATTACCCTCACAAAAACATCCACAGAACTCCCTTTCCCCCTTTGTACTCCCAAGAGCCTCGAGTCCATAAACCACCCACATAATTCAAAGGGAATTTCCGACCTCTCTGCAACTGCAGTCCTTATAATAGAGGTATAGACCAGAAAAGTTGATTTTTGTAATGTTGATTCAATGATAATGGCAGTTTGTGAAATGTCTGGAATGATACTTCAGCATCCCTTCTGGTATAAGAGGGTCTACATACAATTGTAAGCCTCACCTTATCCAGATATGTGTAACTCCAGGTTTTGCCATCAGCTAAGGTTCTTGACACTATTCGTCCCTGGCTGTCGTATTCAACTCTCTCGTTTGTGGGGCCTCTCTGGATGCTTGTGACCTGTCCAGTGCTGGAGTAAGTGAGGTTGACAGACATCAGCTTACTGCTGGGCACCCAAAGTGTAGGATGACCAGAGGTATCGTACTCGATCTTCAGGAGGAACTTTCGATGGTCGTCGTATACTTTCTCTGTCCGCAGTGTGCGGTCATAGTCCACAGAGAGCAGGTTTCTACCATTGACCTTTCAGATAAGAAAACAGAATCTTTATATTGATTCTAACATTTATTGCTATCTACAGGCTTGATATTTTTCTGTAAAATAGATTGCCCCTCTTCAGTTACATACGTATATCACGTTTAGGACTGAGAAGAACGTAACAATTGGATACATATTGATCACTAATACTTTTTCACGTTTTCATTTTCAATCTCAGATTCAATGCTATCCCATCACCTCTTCACGTCTAGAGAATGACATTTATCATTAAATAATGTTTCATTGTAGTCATTGGCAAGTTTTGAGATGCTGGAACAGTTTCCCATATAAGACATTGAACCGCTTTATTGTGCCTCAACACAAAGGAAACAACTGTTTATAATAGGGGCTGGATCTAAATTATGGGTAGATACAAAACTTTCAAAGATTAACTATTATCTTATATCTGTCTGAATGTGTCAGATTTACATTAAGTTACAGATGTTACAAGTACATTCTCAACAAAGTATAGGTCAAAC
The DNA here is from genome assembly GCF_024868665.1 of Triplophysa rosa. NCBI lineage: Eukaryota > Metazoa > Chordata > Actinopteri > Cypriniformes > Nemacheilidae > Triplophysa > Triplophysa rosa. The sequence continues at coordinate 22,737,411 of NC_079893.1, read as the reverse complement.
AAGTTTGCCAGTAACTAAAAGCTCTTCAGAAAAGATGTACATACCCTGAGTTTCCTGCCGAACACTATGACTTTCCCCCTGGTCTGTTCTTTTCTAAAGCGCCACTCCACCAAGTTCTGTCCATTCTCCCCAGGGAGGGTCATGTTTCGTCTGGCCACTGTGGGGTTGGATGCTCCCGCAAGTATATGAGGCTCCGTTTGGAAATGCGAGTCCATTCCATTGGCGTAGATGACCCTCATGGAGTTATCATAGCCCACCTGGTAGCTGTTTCTTAGCTGATCTATGGGGAGACAAACAGCAAGCGAGTGTTAAGGGAAGGTTATAGAAAACGAAGAATATTGGAGGACTATGTCAGGACCAAACTACAAACTGACTGTTTTCACCCTTCTGTTGTATGTATTGCAGTGACTTAGCATTGCATTGTAATGTTTAGATACAACTGCAACCTTAAGAATCAGAATTCATGTATTTTCTCTTTAACGTCTAAAGGTTTTCCAAAAGGCAATGCCTTGATAGCGCTATGGAGTCAGTGTCTACACTCTTTAAGGAACTCACCCGAATGGGAAAAGCTCTGCGCATGAATCTGGAATTGCACAGTATTTTAACCCTGACAAAATTACACGCTTCAGCTCTAAATTGTGCTTTGCAAATGTATTATTTCAGAGCCCAGCTGTTGAGTTTTATTAATTCACTTCAGTGCTCTGCCTATTGTAAAACCATAACTCACCATCTGACAATTTCAGCCTTAATGAATGAATAATGAGTATTTGGTCATTAATATTGATTTAACATGTGAGTTACAGCTTGATTAGCAATGTGGAACATTTCCAAGACTTAAAGCAACAGGTCAGTTTATGGAGCCATCAGGGTCATTGTTAATAATGCTAAAAACCCAGAGACTTGCAAACACACACCTTGAACCAGTGTGTAAAAGGAGTCGATGGAGGAGAGGTTGGTGGTGATGCTGACGTCATCGTCTCTTCCTGAGGTCTCAATGTCCACCGTGAGGGCTCTGTCCATCTCTCCAATCAGACTGGTGATTACCCCGGTGGGGAAGGTTACGTTGGTTAGACGTCCCTCGCTGTCATAGCTGAAAAATTACATTGGAATAGTGATTACCAACCTGGGGTACATGAGTAGGTACAAGGGAGTGTTTCGAAAGATTTTTATTTTGCTTTGTTTATCCCATAACACCTATGGAAAATATTTACAAGATGTGTCATAGGACACAAACACAACCATACAATATTCTTTACTACATTCATTGCATTAGATGTCTTAACCATTCAAACTAATATTGATTCAAACTACATATTAATATTAAACTGGATTTTTTTCATTTGGAGTTAATAAAGGGCTATTGGTTTGTGGTGTACATGAGACAAAAAGTTGTGACTACAGCACCGTCTAAAAATAAATCTCACTAATGTGTGATCAGCAGTGTGGTTTAGAGTCTTGTTCAAGGATACATTTGTGCGCTTTCTGACTGAGGTCAACTGAACAACATGACTTGGAACTTGTAACAGGCTATTTGAGTTCAGTGTGGCTTGCTTTTGACGAAAGCAGAAAGCTAGTTCAAGCTGGCTCACATTCACAAGTGGCCAGGGGACACTTTCTGACTGAATGGGGGTGAATCCTAACCCACAAACGCAATAAAATAGCCGTTATGTCACAGCTGGCTGTAGTAACAATCATTAAAGCCTATATGTGCCCACAGTGTCTTTGTGGCTATGGCAGAGTAGCTGTGACCAGCAGACACTGTCCAACATGCTGGCCAGAAGGATCTACCCCAAATTGGCATTTGGTAAAACCTTCGAGCTGGAAAATGACATTCAAATTCATTTAGCATTTTCGACATGTTCTAAATAGCATGCGCTGAAATAAAATGGTAGGTTTGGTACAGACTGAGGTTGCGCTAAAAGAAAACCCTACAGCTTCTACAGCTGGAGTGTGCACAACCATAACTCTATCAGAACTCTATATTTTTCTTATATTGTATATTACACAATATTACACATACAAACACAGTAGTGTTCAAGAATTAGTAAAAAACTCACTCATAAAATGTGGTCCAGCCAATCTGGATGCTCTTGGTGGCAAGCAGGCCGCTATTACCATGGTAAGTAAAGAGGACCAACTCCTGTCCCTGTGCTGTAAGAGATTTGAGCCCTCCATTCGTGCCAATTGTCAGCCAGATGACTTGGTTGTCGGGGGCAACAATGCGTACAGGCATTCTGTTGGGGTCGCGGCGAACCCGGAGAGTATTCCCACTGCTGTCTGTTACCGCCGTGACATCATCCTCATTGCTGTAGCTGAAGTTAAACTTATAATCACCCGTAACAAGGCTCATGGTATACTGATGCGTACCGTTGGCGTCAAACACGTAGAGCTCTTGAGAGGCTGGTGACGCAACCTCATAAAGACCCGAAGAGCCTTGCAGAGGTCGATTACGACGTATGGCACGGATTCGAATGTTTCCCAAGTCAGCCACGTAGAGTGTTCCGTCAGGAGAGACTACCAGAGAGGAAGGCCCATTTAGCCGCGCGTCTTTGGCGTAGCCGTCGCCCGTCTGATAACAGTCACAGTTGGCGTCATTCTTGCAATCGCAGTCAGAGGGCGCTCCAGCCAGGTGAGAAATCTCGCCGTCCGTGGTAACTTGTCTGATACGGTTGATCTTCTTTTCATCCGTCTCGGCGATATAGAGAACACCGCTGTAGGAGAGAGCAATGGCAGTCGCGCCTTCTAGAGTGGTCTGGATGCCACGCTTTCCCATAGCGTACTCGATTCCGGGCACCTGGCAGTGCATGGGTCTGCCCGCCACAATGCGCACCTGCCGGTTCTCCGTGATCTGTAGCACCACGTTGTTGTCAAGCACATAGATGGAGTTGTCCATTGGGTTGATGGCAAGATCTGTAGGCCACTCAAGACGCACCTGGAGAAAGGACAAACCGAGGAGAATTGTGGGTCACTTGGATTCTTGCATACATACGCACATACACACACACACACACACACACACACACACACACACACACACACACACACACACAAACACGTTATTACATCTCCCTCTTGCTCTCTCACTCCGTGCGCATTTGATGCTTGGGTCTGACACTGATGAAGAAGGATCCGTTACTTTGGAGGCTTAATACATTGTGTGCCTCTAGTTCATTCGATTTGCCTGTCGCTGGGTCATTTATTTTGCAAGGGGATGCAATTCCTCAGCGCCTAAAGGGAACGACTGTCTGGCAAACGAAAACACAACAACAAGAACAACATTGTTTGAGGATTGGAATACCTTCACTGTCTCAACTAGACTTTTAAGGATGGTATGCGAGGGTGGCCTTGTCTGGACATCTATTCATGAAAACCACGTGAGAAAACGCTTTCTAATTCTCATCTCATACAGCCGTTATACTAAGAAAGCACAAGGATTCCTCCCTTGATAATGAACTGTCTCGTCTGCCTGAATTATCCGGTTTCAATATTTCTTGAAATACCTTACAGTCTTCAATAACGCTGCCAAGTGCCAGTGGGGGATGCTTATATAACTGCATAATCTATAACTTTGCCCTTGCAAAATTATACTGACAATATAATTGTCAGTGTGTTTCTAAAGCTTTAGATGAACCTTGATGGCGAGATCTTTCTTCAGGATCTTGCTCTTTTATAGCTCAGGAGACTTAATTGAAGTTTCAGTAGTGTTTTATAAAAGTATTAACTTTGTCTCAGATGTTTCTCTTCACAAAAGAAGGAAACGTCACATATCATAGACATATTGCACAGGTATAAAAACTAATATGAACTAATTTTACACTCATACTTATTACAGTCTTTGGTATCTTGGCACACCTTGCGATCCCCTCTGAAAGTCACATGCGATTTCCGGGGTCTTTCCTCAAGAGAAACATTGAGAGACATTCGTGATTTCTCTTTCTTTTGGCCTCGTGAATTTTTCTTCAAATGACATCTCCATCCATTCTCTTTCTGCTTTTAGTTCTTGCTGTAGACTGAACCTGCACCCGGGCCACACAGGCTGGTTAAGCGTCTTTGAAGAGCACTGCATTAAAGCGTAATGGTGCTGAACTGCAGCTCATGTGGATAAAAGCTTTCTGTACTTAGCCCAGGTCCGTCTGTGATTCCACCCTTTGCATAATGCATGAACCAGACCAGATTTTACTTGGGCCAAATGTTGGATGCTCCACGACATCGCCCCTAAAATGTTTCACCAACTCGCAGGCTCACCAACTGATAGTATAGTAGCCTACTTTCATGTACTCTGGGAACGAACGTGATCTAGACAGAATGTTTTAGTACTTAAAGTGAAAAGGGGATTCCGGAGTTACTTCTGCTGTTCCTTAGTGAGGGAGGTGACAGTTGAGAGGTTGAGCTGTACTGTATATATCCTAAATGATGCACATCGATAACTCGCTACAGAAAGCGTCTGGGTAATTGTGAGGCTGACACCAGCTGTCTGGGTCTGTCCATACTTCATTGAGCTTCGCTGAGCGTGGACCCAAGGGTGTGTTGGTAAACAGTTTTGCTGTATATCTCCCTACCAAACTCCATCACAGAGACGGAGACAAATGGTTTTGTTGGGAAGATCAGAAAACTGAAGAACTGAAGAATTCCACCTCTAAGAATATGGAGTTTTTCTATGATAAAGCTGCAGGTAAACTTCAGTATTGCAGTACAGTTAGTTTATTGTACAAAAAGTTTTTAAGTAGCTACGAATCCTTATTTTCAAGCATTTCTTAATAAATATACACAATGCGGCCAAATATGAGATTTAATGAACAGCAGAAGCATCATCTATGGGCGCTATGATGATGCTCCCACAATAACTTTCAAATGTTTTGTAAACTGACTGCTAGAAATTCTAAATGGAGACGTTTTCCACAAGCTCGCTTTAGCACCAGAGTAAAAGCAGCCAGAGGGGGGAGCTCCAATGCTTGAAGGAAGTTCCTCATATGGATTTTCATATGGGTGGAGCTTCCACAGGCAGATGATTTCAGCCTTTGCTTTATTCTAGGACTACCCCACATTTAGGCCTTAACTATGTCTTGGGGTTGTTGTTTTGAAGGTTTCAAAACGCTATGTTAGAGTCCCTTTTATTGTTAATGATAAAAAACAACTATTTTAACAATAGAGAAATGCACTTAGTTTTACCACACCTGCATAAGGAAACAAACACTGATAAAATGTACAGTACATTGAATTAACTATAAGTTGCTTTGGATAAAAAATATGTTCCAAATGCATAAATGTGTAACAACAACAATGCACCATATACATAATAAATAAAATATTTATAAATAAATAAATAAAATATTAAATTATAGAATTATTAAAGTATTAATACATGTAACATTATATATATATATATATATATATAGAGAGAGAGAGAGAGAGAGAGAGAGAGAGAGAGAGAGAGAGAGAGAGAGAGAGAGAGAGAGAGAGAGAGAGATATGTTTTTAGCTTTGAACATGCAACAATGTTTGTGATAAGGACATATGATCAGGTTTAAACAGTTAATCCATTTAAATATAAAAACAGCCCAGTGGCAAAACTGGAGTCAGTTCAACTTTTCTATAAATCATATGATGACTTTCTGGCAGTAATAGCTGATGCCTTTCAACGGTGGTGAAGTACAGATGTCACTTATCAATGGCAAAATGTGTTCCCAAACTGCTTTTTTTTCTTTTGGTGTCTGCCATGTTACTCCTAACAGCTGCTACTGAAATGACTATAATATTTTCTAATGACAATGGGCAAGGGATGAGATTATGAATACTAAATGTGTTACGAAATACATAAACTAACAGTTGTTGCAGTCATGTCATTTGGTCCTATTGAAATTCTCTCCGTGTATCTATTTTTCTTTGCAAAACTGCATTGAAACAGCATATTTTGTAAAGGACCGCTACACAAATGTAGTGAATTGAAGTCTGTTGTCAAAACAATCATCAGTTTACTCAATTACCAAAATAATCATTAGCGACAGCCCTACTGCCTTCAGCAGATGAGTGTGGATATATACCTGTCCAATATGCATGCTAGTATCGCAGGTCAGAGGGCGAGCAGATGTGAGGTCATTAGACCCCAGCAGTGTGGAGATGATACCGTTCCTGTCCACCTTACGGATCATGGTGCCATCCACAAAGTATATGAAGCCATTCTTGTCCACTGCAATGCCTGCATAGAGAGAAAGAGGACCCAGATGTGACAGCTGCAAACAGACACACAGCTCTCACAAAACAGCCAAAACACGGCTGGTACACATGTCACGCTTGCCCCTGTGGTTTCCAGGTCACCGAAGACGAAGCGCTTGGTAAATAATTCACAGTTTGCTTTCGGATGGTGAATTATTCCTGAGCAAGAGGAATGTGGAGAGCAAATGCTATTCAGGTTGATGAACACAGGCCTCACTCGTTCAGTCTGTGTGTTGGGATGCTACCTAAAATACACTTTGCTGTGCTATTGTTATTATTTGTAAAAGTGTCCAATATTAGGGGGTTACTGAGATGCGGTGAATAGCAATTTTAACATGAGGTGACCTGCTGTATCACAATGTAATTCAAACAATTTTACACTTTTATTTACAACATCTAACTCTGTGAAAATAATACCTGAATAGCCAAAGAGAGCAAAGCGGCGGATTTCTTACGTTTTTGTGTGAACCTCTGCAGAAGACCTTAGGAGCCTATCACAGTTTTGCCGTTTAATAACTGCTATTCCTTGTTCGTGAACAAAGCTACATAAATAATAAGTAATCATATTTATCTTTCCCAATACACAAGACATCGTAATGCAGAATGAAATATCACAGCCATCCTTGAATAAGAACAAATATGCATTTACAGCAAATTACAGCATGTGCTCTATTACACATTTTCCATGCACTGAATTTGGAGCCCATTATGGTTTGGTGGTTTTAAATAATTTACCTTTGGGTCCCAGCAGAAGCGCCTCCGTGGCCTTGCCGCCATCACCGCATCTAGCTTCATCGAAGGGTAGACACTGCTCTCCAGTCCCTGCCACAACCTCTACGTTCTGCAACAGTTCTTTGGCTCCCGTCAGGGCTTTAGGCTTGAAGATCCGCCGTGAGTTGGTGTCCGACACGTACAGCTGACCTGTCATCGGGTCTGTTGCTAGGTAGTATCTATGCGCAGGATTGTTGCTAGTGGGACAAAGAGATATTTTACAATGCAATACAGAATTAGAGGCAATAGAGTACAGTAGCACATAAATAGAAACAGCAGTCCCATAAATGATTTGAACACTCAAGTCAAAGCTAAAAATGTATGCATTCATGTGTTTAAATCATAGTCCAATCAGAGAATATTTGAAGTGTTCAAATAGTTTTAGGGACATATACACTGTAAAAATCTATTACAAATTATATAAAAAAACGTATAACTGTACATACAGGTACAAAAACAGAACTGACTGGGTAAACAAGTTTTAAGACAACATATCCGTCACTAAATATAACCGAAACACGAGACTCTCATGAATGGACAGTGTTTCTCACGCAGACGGTTGTGTTTATACTATTGAAGATGAGCGAATGTACTTGATTTGCCCGACCAGTTAGAGGGGAAAGAAGTTGAGCACTCTGTCAGACTGAACCTAATGCGTTATGACTGGAAATCACTATCGTCTGACACAACCATAATGATGCCCACCAAACTGTCACATCCTTTCAATCATTTGCACTTCCCACACGCACCCCTACAACGGAGCGGAAAAGCCAGCGAGCAACGTGAAGTGATGTATCTGTTGAAGAAAATCAACAACCCGTCGCAGTGTTTCAATTAAAAGCGACTAAGCACTAAGAATAGCTGCAGACACCTCGCGAGATGGTTGGCTGCAGGGCAGGCCGTGCTCAATGACATATTGCGAGACAGATGAGAGCTGCTAAAGCGCTTCTTTGCACAGTGACGGGCTGCTAACTTATTTATATCTTAATTTTTATTTAACCCTGCGATGCATGAATTATTTAATGAAAAATGAAAAAAGATTGTTTCTATACGGATCGTAGCCGTATCTCTGTGCTGTGTTTTAAGAGCTGAAAAATACATCTATCAACACAAACACCCCCATCACATAAAGGTCAAGAGTCAAAGATAATCACCTTTAGATGTCACATCACACCCTGAATGGGTAAAAACAGCTTTGAAAGATCGGCCTGTTATATGTCTCACTACACCATGCATCAGAAAGTTAAGCTTTATTCATATTATTATAACGATAATAACAACAACAATAATAATAAAAATAAACCATATTATTATCAGAACAAAACATACAATAACAACAAGTATTATGATCATATTATTATTTGTTATTATTATTAATTATTTAATATTTTTAATAATATTTATTTTTAATGATATATATTATGTATGTACTGCTTTAAGGGCAAAGAGTCCTATGTTTGAGCACAGGTCAGGTTGAGAACAGGCTATTTAAGAAAAAATGTGAAAAAGACAATACAAATTAAATTGTGTTCATATCACTAATCATAACAGTTTGAATGAACAAACTTCCAGCAACCTAAAACATAAAAATCGACTCAAGAAAAATGCCAAGAAGGTCAAAACACGATCTTCGTTACTGTTCCTATGTGGCAAAGACGCCACATTGCACTTACAGAAAATAAAGCCACAAAGTAATGCACCATATAACACATTTTACAGTGACAAATGGAAACAACTGTGGGTTGTGGGAGTAAAGCGGGGATGGGAGAGGCTTAGAGGTGGCTTTCTTTAAGGACACTGAGGTTTGGGGTCAATAATCTCTTAAATTTACGAGGCTCTGTGGAGCATTAGGCTATATGGGCACGCCTTGATGATACATACAGATGAGGCGAGACATTTGGATGGGAGGAAGACGAACACCAGCCATTAGGTGGCTTCTAATGTTCACCAGGCCGAAACTGCGGTTGTGAATTAATAACTCTTAGCACTTATTAATTCAGAATCATTAATGCTTAATGGGTCGTTTTTGTTTCTCAGAAGCATTCTAAAAATACGGCCCTTCTAATTACTTAAACTCAACTCTTTTGCCCACACACCGTGTAACTGTATAGCAAAGTTGGCCTCTAATTCCATTTTAAATGATTTGGTGGGAGACGGAGAGGAATGGTTAGCATGTCCACGGGATTCCTAAATTTATCCCCGGTCGCAAATTTATTCAACAGGCACTAATGGCTTTGGCTGGGCCGCTTCAAATTAGTCACATTTGTTTCCATTCATGAGCTACATACGTCTGCGATTGAACCCTACAGAGGTTTCAAACAGAACTTAATGTAGGAAATCAATGACTGCAGCACTCTGTACATGGCCTTTCAAGTGGAACTACTCAAACATCTGTGGGATGATGAGGGCCTATTTGCAGTATTTATCAGGAACTCTTGCTCGTCCTGGGTGGAGACACATGGAGCGGTTAACTCCAGTGCTGGAGACCTGTCAAGCAAGGTTTATGTGTTCCCGAGAAAACAGGTTTCCACCACTGTCAGCTAAAATGGACGTCTGTGTATTTTTCTTAAAGCCTTTCTGACCGCATGAACCACAGAATCAAAGGTCCAGGCGCAATCTGACGACATCTTTCTTCCTGAGCTACCAAGGCATCTTTTGTCTTTCTGGTTCATTCAATATGCCACATTAAAAGAAAATGTTTCACTCGAGTTACATAGACGTCTTAGCTAAGCTACCCTTATATCACTTGAGCTATATAAATGTCTAGCCTTACATCCCAGCCAAAACAGCACGATGAAGAGAGGTTTTACAGAAAAATGTTGAAGGGAATTTCTCATTGTGTGGGGGATAAGGCGTGGGAACTTCCACATGGGAATTTTGATGATGATGATTTATACACCATTTACAAAACGTGCAAGATTTTCTTGAAATGTAGTTTAAATAGAAAATGACAGCTATCGAGTTGAGTTATTCTAACAAGTGCTTCAGGAATTCAGATATGTTGTCATAACCTGTAGAAGACCTCCGGAGCAGTTTTTTTTAAAGGATCAACTCAATTCCTTCACCATCAACAGAAACATCTCAAGTACTTACATATTTTAACATTCTGTGGCTCTAAAGCATTGATTCCCAACCTTATCAAGTATACGTTCCTTCATGCCAAACCAGATAATTTTTTTAGCAATATCACTGAAATAATTTAAATGTCCATTATTCCAAGGACAAACCACTTATGCTTTGGGAGAAAAACATAGACTCACCCAGTAACTTTGAGTTTTAGTAATACTGTATGCTATTGTACAATTGAATTGATATTGGTTAGATTAGAACAAAATAGGATAGAATGCTGTATTGTTGTGAAGAAAAACATATCAATACATTTAGCAGCTTTTTATTTTAAGCATTTATATTTGATGTCGTTTTGGAATACAAAAGGCGGTGGTTGGGAATCAGTGCTCTACAGTGAATGAAGTGCCATTTCATGCAATAATAATAATAAAAAAACATCTCAAGTGTAATCTTAAACTGTCATTGGTACTGCAGGAGAACCCGAAGCGGGTGACATATTTACTTTCCTTGCGATGGCATGCAACAACCCTTATGAGACAAACCATTTTATAATGAACAGATTTGTTGTCAGAATGCACCAGACGAGGATGTGCTATGTATTCATGAGACTGTAAAATAAATAGATATGTATATATTCGGAATGGCTTACCTATGTCTGAAATCTTTATTTCTTAGGAGAGCAGAGGGGAAAAAGAGCAGAAATAGAAGAGATAAGAAAAAGGAGAGAGTGTAAAAGCGCAGAAGCACATACATCTTTGTCAAGAAGAGAAAAAAACAGGTATGCATATATTAATCTTCTCCTCACACATGGATGGGAAATAAAGCGAGAGAGGCAGAGCTGTTAACTGTACTCTGTCTTGTTTCTTAAACAGAGTTGGATGTGTGAATATTCCACCTGGGAGCCGAGGAACAGTGTGAGCTCACGGCGCACGCTGAGGTTAACTGGCCCATAATAGCAAATTGATTGTGTCCCAGACAATGAAAAGCAATTCCTTAAGTGTTGCCTTTAGCTGTATGGAAGTCACGCTGTGAATATGTCACACAGAGGACCACCATTTCATTTGCTTTATCCATGTGTTTTACTGCCTTAATGAAGGAATTTAATTTAAAGGAGCAGAAGTACACACAGAGATGATATTGAGACCTGTTTAGTGCCGGGCCATTTATAGAGCGCTTGCGTGCGAGAGCGTATGAGAGATTTTATGCCGGTATCGAGTTGGGGGCAGATGGAGGAAAAGAAAGATGATAAGATAAGGTTAAAAATACAGTAAGTGTCAATGACAAAAAGACACAGATGGGGAAAACATGAGATGGAAGACAAGAGCTGACTAAAAGGCCCAGACGGTTTAGACTGAAAATGGGATAAGCGATAAGGCGAGAGAGGAGATAAGAGACAGTGGTCATGTATCACTGCGATGGCTAAATGAGGTGTTGCAGGAGAGTGGAGAGTGACATGGAGGACCCACTAGGCCCCGTGGAGTGTGAGGGAAGAATTTATGATCGTTTCGGCGAGAGTTTGTAAAAGACCCGAGACACGGCTCTGGTTTCATACGGAGGTGCCCTGAGAGCACTTTGAAAGAATATCTGTGCGTCTCTTTCTGTGTGTATGTGTGAGTCCACTCTAGATCTAAGCAAAGGAAATGACAGGTCGTGAGGTTTGAAAGAAAAGGGCACATGTGTTCACCTTATGTTTGTAATGTATAGCGTTTAGACACACACGTTTGCACAGCTATCTTTATGAGGACATACATTGACACAATGCAATCTCTAGCCCGTTACCCTAACCATCAGAACTACATGCCTGACCCTAACCCTTACCCTAAACCTAATTATAACCTAAACCTTAAAACCAACTCTTCACCCTCAAACAGCCCTTTAAAGGGGTCTCTGGAAGTGAGAACCAGCCAAAATGTCCTCACGTTACTCTCCTTGTCCTCACACCGCTGGTCTACAACTCAAACCGGTCCTCACAAATATAGATGTACAAGTACACACACACACACACACACACACACACACACACACACACACACACACACACGACATCACTCACCCAGTTAATCCTTGCTGAAAGGCAGGTCAATGAGTGGTTGGCTTATTAAAGTGTTTGATCGCTTCAGTGACAAAAAAAACACTTGGTTGGAATGTAGGCCTACAATTTCTTTTATATAATGTACTTTAGGAGGGTTGCATTATAAATGGTAGCTATGTCCCTTCATGCTTCACACTTTGGCGAATCGCAACAAATCTTTCTATTAAAGAGGACAAATCTGAACAACTTTTGGTGATATTATCCCTTTAAGGATAATTTGAGTCGAACACAAAACAAAACACACACACTTTAGCTTGCATTAAGAAATTAAAACTAATCTTTCCCAAATTTAGAGGACCAGCAGTTGTGTGTTTGCTATTGTACCTGAGCTTGTAGCCAAACGGAGGTGCCAAATTGATTTTGAGTGCCAACTCAAACATAAGTACAATAGATTTGGTGCCTAATGCCTTGTATCCGACACATTAATTACATCTGATAAATCAACCTAACAAAAATGCAAACAATACCTTTACAGCCATATTAAAATCGCAGCGGTTAAATCAAAAACATTTTGCTTAAACCAAAACATTCTGTTTAGTGCTCTATATCGCTGCCAACTAAACAATGTTATATCTCCGCGCCCGGTAAATAAACACGCTGTGTCTTTGATGCGGGCTGGACCATCTTAATAGAAGGCTTGTGGTAGATGATAAAAAGAGAGGTATGGGAATATGCATTTCTTCTTGCCATTAAAGAGCACCAGTAATGAGTCACCCACCCTCAGATGAGAACACGCTGTGTTGTTTTCACGCCGCATGATCTTTATACCGGGCTGTCATGGAGCATTGAATTTACTGTTTAATATCATCAGTGTTTTAGCTATATCGTACTGTAGGTCCTTGATGTTTCTATTCATTCCCGTCTCTTACCTCAGCTCCATGACACTTGTAACGTTCCCCGAGGGAAAGATGCGTCTGATGTAGTTGAAGTCTCCGACGAAAATGCTGCCGTCGGACCCGCAGGCCAGAGCCACAGGAGCCAGCAGCTTGTTGCCGTCAGCCTGACCGTTACAGCTAGGACAGGAGATACTGCGTCTGCGCCCATTGCCCATAATGGTGCTGATCACTGGGGGCTGCTGGGAGATGTAGACGTTCTCACCGTTGCCTTTGTACAGGATTCCTGTAAGACAGAGTTGTGTGAGTGAGCTGTGAATAGTATGAATGTGATGTAATATCTATAGCTTTGATTTTGGTTATGTTACTTTTATCCATGTGTTTATTCATTGATATATAACATATTTTAAGAAGGCATGTTAAAATTAGCAATCAAAGAAAATACATATACAAAATAAAATTCAGTGCCGCTGCATGAATTTACAACTCCTAATTTGTCTTTTGAGGCAAAACAGTTCTGGGAAAAGCACACCCTGCAGCATCCTCGGTTTAGACTGCTCAAGGGCATAAAGGTGATAGTTTATGGAACACCTACAATCATTGAGTTACTGAAACGATCTGGATCTTTAGCCACTACACCAAACCAATCCTCTAGAAATAACCAGGCTCACACTGAATTTTAACACTCATCATTCACACCATCCTGCACATCACATGATCGTTTGAAAAATATTTTGACTAATTTTATGATTCTTTTAGCCAAGTATGGCAGTCTCAGTCCTGTTTAACACATTTTACATTTATGCATTAAGCAGATGCTTTTATCATTTGGCAGATGCTTTTATATGCATCAGTACTGCGCCATCATTGACTAGTAGGAAAAATAAGATCGTAGTCAAAGGTGCCATCAAATTTTTTGATTTCCGAAATTCTTCAAAATATATCATTTTTGTTTAAAGTAGTTCACCTCAAAATTTGTCCCAATTGATGTTCCATAGAAGGAATAAAAATAACACATTTTTGGAATGAACAACTCCTTTAACAGAACAAAAAAAATTATACAATAATTTTTCCTAATATAGTAGTAATGATGTTCAAGAAATGTCAGTTGCTAACATTCTTCCAAATATCTTTCTTTGTGTTCATCAGAACAAAGACATTTATATACAGGTTTGGAAAAACTTGAGGGTAATGAGTAAATGATGTAAATGATGACAGAATTTTCATTTTTGGGTGAACTGTCCATTTCAGCTACAGAACCTACCACACAAGCGTTTCATTTGGCAGACCCAGTAAAAAAAAGAAGAAAATAGGTCTGAAATGTAATCGGTCAAAACATATACACGTTTAATTAAATGAGAGTTTATCTATGCCGTTTCATTACAGCTATAATAACCCCCAAAAATGATGCAGAGCAGAGCAGTGCAGCTGATTAAATATTCTACCTTGTTATCCATACCTTTGCCAAAAGTCATTATTTTTATGATATAATTATACAAATAAACAAGCAACCATATCTAACTAATGATATCAATAATTAGGAAAAAAGAACCCTTTCATATCTCAAGCATTAGCATTTCGCAAACTGTAATTAATTTTTGGCTTTGAATATTTTTTCCTCAGATGATTTTTACCTTCTCAAGAAATAATCAAAGGGCATCAAATTGGTTCACAAAACTGTCGAGCAAAGTATTGTTTTGATAATTCCAGCAGTGAGAAAGGGGCAATCTGGCGGCGGTTTAAAATTGATAAACAGCCCAAACGCACTCTGCCAGAATGATTATACTGTACGGCAAATACAACTTAAGAAAATCCATTAAGATCTCATGATAGACTGAGTGGTAAGTGCAATGTAGTAAGTGTAAAACATTTTTTTCTGTGTATACATATTCAAAAAGTATACATTTACATTTATGCATTTGGCAGACGCTTTTATCCAAAGCGACTTACTCTGCATTGTACTATACATTTGTTTCTGACTATGTGCAATCCCCTGGGATCGAGCCCATGACCTTGGCGTTGCTAGCGCCATGCTCTAACCACTGAGCCACAGGAAAGCTATATAATAAAAGCACAAAAATAAAAAATCCCTGAAAGTATAAATACCAAAAAACTGTAATACAATTAACACATCATCTCACTACTGCTGTTGTTGTTAAGCCATAACTGTGTCACATTTTAGTATGTGAACAACTTATTACCCATATCAATACCCATTGTGACTAAAGCTATTTCCTCTTTTCCCCTCTGTGACTGCATCTTTTCAATTCTGAATCGAGCTAATACACCAGAGATAATCTCATAGCCACAGAGACTGTGAACTGATGAGCCTGTAAGATTGGGCCTGTGTGGAAAATGCATGTGTGACTCGCTGTGTGTGTGTACATGTATGTGTGTTAAACAGTGGGGAAATGCCACAGGCTGTGGGTTCGGGCTGTGTGATGAGCTTGCTTGTCCTCGGTTTTGAATTTGATTTGTGCTTTAAGATTCTGCCTGAGAACAAACTGTAATGGTGCACTTATAGCAACACCTGAGATTGACTGTGCAAACCTCACTACAGTGTGTCACTCGCTTTATTCTTCAGATAAGGTAAGTATTATTCTTTAAAGCTTTTTCTTCATGTAAGACTGAAGTAATATGAGTAATAAAAAGATTTGCACAATATAAATGTGTAGGTGTTGGAGTTGTGATTAATAACAAGCTAAGGTTTATCCATTAGAAGATCACCCTGTCTGGTTTTACCCCTTGAAAATGAGCACTAACAAATTATGATTTCAAGTTTAAACACTTGTCTACAACTGTTCAGGGCAGTCTTCAAAGCTAAATTCCAAAAAACCTTATGAAACTTCTAGTCAACTTTTTAAGAAACATGGCGCATGTAGGCCAAAACATGCAGGAGAGATCAAGCCTCTGGTTGGCAATAAGTTGGAACATGGGGGGTCTTTTATCAGGCTCTAGAGTGGAAAAAAGGTATGGATTTCTAGAAGAGGCTTTTGATCTTTCTTTAATGCTGGTTAGGATCAAGGGGGACACTAGGAGAGGAGGGTCAGCAGGAGTCATCACTAAAATCCATGATTATGGACAGGGATATTTTCACTAGATATGAAAGTGAATTACAAATGGTTGAAGATGAGACGAGCATCTGGTTAAAGGGCAGTGTTGTGACGTTTATATCTAAGCGTTAATATCTTTTGTATTTTATGCTGCCTTCACGTGCATTCGATAATTCCCACTTTAACCCGAAAATCATTTATGGAACGGTGCTCTTTTAATGTTAGCAGATACTTGTAATGTTTTAATGCTACTAAATCATTAGTAACTTTACTATTTTAATGTTACTAAATACTTTTAATGTAACTAAATCTAGACATTACTTCCGGGTTGAAGTGGGAATTATCAAATTTCCCAGAGCACGCGAAGGCAGCATAAAATGCAAAAGATATTAACATTTCAAGTATATTTATTACATTTTCATTCAGTAGTATGTTTTTATTGATAATATTGAGCTATTCAATAAGCTTCTGAAATTTGTATAAATGTGCAGCTAAGGGCAATAAGGCATTTTCTAGCTATTGAATACCTGCTTTCACCATGGAAGGAAACATTCAATTTTAACAATGTTTGAAATGTAAAGCGCATGTTGCTTCAGCATGTTTTCTCCATTTATAACAGATCAATACCGCATGAACGTAATAAAGCAAGTGATGGAAAGTTTCATTTAGCAAACAAGAACCAGGGCATCCGTAAAAACAATACAAATTACCCTTCTGGGAACAGGAGATATTCGGTCCGACACTTACAAAAGCCCAGAAGTAAGGCATATGTGTGATTTGAAATTCACATTGATATTCTCAGCAGCCTCCTCCATTTACGTTCTTAGCGGAAGCAGAAAAATCACATTAAATGGCAAGCACCAGACAGAAAGCTGAGGACACATGACACCTGTTAAGCTAGGCCTTAGACTTTAATACAGCATGCTGAATTTAATGGGGTTGCTGGCTCCGCGTTCTCTCAGAAAAAGCAAACAAGACGGAGAAAGAAGAGATGGAGGGCATCAGGGAGAGACAAGCGATTCGCAGATGGAGCAGAAATAACATGTGCCACCACGAACCGCTGTCATCCACTCAGAGCGTTCAAATTGGAGTCCAGCACAAGTCTCCTGTCAACTGTGAACTCCACTAACTTCCTACTGAAGTAAAGAGAGAGACTGTTCGAAAACATGGTGCATTCTTCCTACTAAAAGCCATCGTTCTTAACAACAAGAAACTGATTTTGGATGCTCTTCATAGACAGCACAGACTGAGTGAGACTCGACTCGCAACTGATATCGATTATTGTTAGCATATTGTAAAGGGGGCTCGTCCAGGATGTTTTAATTTAAAATACCGCCTTAGTGGGAAAGTGAGAATATGAGTTAGATTTTTTAAGGGCGTCTATTTGTATTTCGTACAGTACGTGTGTGTGTGTGTGTGTGAATGTCAGCGGACAAAACCAAAGACCTTCAAGAGTGCGAGAGAAAGTTTTCCTCAATGTGCGCAGGTGAACTCAAAGTGTCCAAGTGAATAGAGTGTTTTTTGAAAGCGCCCGGGCGAACGCAGTTAGATGCTTTTTGGAAGTTGCTTTGAAAACGGCGGGGTGTTTGAGATCGGGTTGGGGGGGTGTTTCTTCAAAGCTCCACTTCAAAGGATGACTTCATACTGTGCTCGCTAAATTATTCACATCGGGCAACGTGCTGGAATTCTGCATCTAGCGCCTCTGTGCGCTAATTATGAGCGAGATCAATGACGCCATCTTAAGCCCCTCTCGGGTGTGCTTGGGCATCCGTCCACGCACAGAAGCCGCATCGCGGTCTAAACGTCCCCATAAATCTCATTATACCTCCTCGTCTGATCAACCACCCACCATCGATTAAGCCATCGAGCGGGGCCGGAAGAATGAGAGGCCAGACGATGGACGGGGTGATTTCTGAACCGCTTTTAGGCCACTCTGTAGCGACGGTCTGTTAACAAAGACAAATTAGACAAGAGAAGGCTCTGGGAGAGACCCACAACCTTCAAACCTAGCTTCTCTGAGGGTGGCTGCTGTGGAGACACACATGTGCATGTATACAAAAACAAGCATTTTTATCGGCTAATCGGAGCCGTGCGCATTTAATGCGAATTCTTTGCGGTTGCATTACAGTAATGAAATACACACAGCACCTGTTTGATCTACTCTGCGAGAGGCTGGGAACGATACCGCAAGCGGATATACGTGCGCCCACGCACACAACAATGACTGTCTTCAATTACACATTTTAAGATTGTGACGGGCCCCGAATCGAGAGCGACTCACGACGTGGGACGTGCTGCATTATTCATTCAGGCATGCTGAGAGACAGCCCTCCTCTCATTATGATTGTGTGTACATGTTTCTTTGATATGTGTTTATGTATAAATCTGCCAGAGGGGGGCAAGTCATGAGTGGAAAGCTGTGATTTGCCAATAAAGGCCTGAATTGGAGTTTATAGCTGCTGTGTTTATGCCGGGTCAGAAACTGGATGAGATTATAGAGCTGGAGTTGCAGTCTACTCAATTTTCTTCCATTTACGCCTCACAAGCCACCTGTCACTGCTTCTTTCTCTTCTTCTCAGCAAATCATTTTGTCTCTTTTATCTCTCTTGTTCGACTCCCCTTTGTCGCAACACACCTCTCCTTTAATCTCTACATCTTCTGTTAATGTTTTTTCTTTACTTTGATGGGAATCTGATAAAACTGAAAATGTTTTGGGATGAATTTGAATAAAAATTATATTCTTAGTCTGCGCCAATAGCCTGGTGGTTAGTGCGGCGACATATAGTGCTAGTAAGCTCGCAGCGACCCGAGTACGATTCCCATCTCGTGCGGTCCTTTGCCGACCCTGCTTCCCTGTCTCTTTCCCGTCACCTCTCCACTGTCCTATCACAATAAAGGCAAAAAGCCCAAAAATATAACTTAAAACTAAATAAAATTCATATTCTTAAAATATGACTACATTATGTATTGGCTTTCTGGACTTTTGATTCCGGGCCTTTGGTATTTTGAGGCAATACATCATTTCTCAAAGGATTTGTTTATCTTCGCATTCACAGCCACTGTGTCAGCTCATTTGAAAAATATAAAAAACTGTGAGGAAAAGCAGCAATAAATCTTCGTAGTGCTCATGATGTGTGTGTGTGTGTGAGAGAGAGAAAGGCAAAGAGAGTGAGATTAGTGGTCATTGAGTATTACCAAAATCAATTTAATTGAATCATTTTGCCTCTCCCTGTGTGTTTATTTCTCACATCTCTCTGGCATTTTTTTGTCATTAATATTTCATGAAGTTACTCCTGCCGACAGGTCCTGAGTCAATTTGAATAATGGGAAAACAGTATGTTTGGAATCAGGACAAAACTGGCAATAAGCTATGGATGTTTCTTTTTTGTGTCTCTACCACACACGTGCCCTTTACACACACACACACACAAAAACAAAAAAGGAAAAATCTGTAAATGTGCTCTCCCTCAATCACACGCTCAGTCTTTGAAGATTTTCTGACTTGAAGTAATTGCGGTCCGTCCCAAAGAGAAATGACTGAATCTGTCTCCCTGACCTCCTGCCGTTAGGTGGAGGGAGGGGAGGTACAGTTGCCCAACACTGACCGAGCCTGATAAGGGCAGATGAAAGGACTCGGAGGCTGAGGTGGCGAGCGAGAGAGAGAGGATGCAGGTAAGCCCCCTAGGCAGCGGTGGTCCACATCAGAGAGAGAGAGGTGCGGCCGGCTCATGGTGCCAGCTTCACAGTTGCATTACATGCCTGCACATGACTAAAGCTAAACTCAATGGGATTTAGAAAGGGCAGTCCATTCTAGCGTGGGCGAATTTGCTGTGCTGGAGTGTTTGTGTGTGTGTGTGTGTGCATGAGGTGAGGGTGCACAGGCCTTCAGACAAAATGAAAAAAAAAAGTAAGAGACAGAGAAGGAAATTAAGTCCAAATGCGATTATGCCACTTTCATGTGTATGTGTTAGTGGAGACATGGGTGACAGAAGGTGTACATAAATATATACAGGTATATGTGTGTGTGTGTGTGTTAGGATGCCTACATTAAAACAGCAGGTGTTAGTGAAAATATGAGGGAACTCGATAAGCAGGGGATTGTATGAATTAGCTCTTAAGATTACAAACGTCTGACTGGAACCTGTGCTAGCTGTAGTACATGGATAGTCAAAACCAAACAGTGACCCAGACAGTAGCTTGTAATGTAACATTGTGTTGGAAGCGCAGAGCTTGTGGGTTCGACACCCAGGGAGCACACATACTGATCAAATCTGAATGCACTTTAAGTCGCTTTGAATAAAAGTATCTGCCAAATGCATAAATAAGTAGTTTAGTTTAACAGCTTTAAATTGAGTAGCTTGCAGCTTCAGATGCCACAGTTTCCAAGTAGCTTCCCCAACACTGATTATCACTTACAGTAGCTCCTGTAAATTAGGGCATGTATGTGAACAGATGGAGGATGCTAAAGAGAGCAAGTGTGTGTGCTTTAGTTTGTGGCTGGGCGTTGTCTGGATGTAAGCATGTATGTATTTTCCCTGTGAGACAGCTTGAAAATTGTGGCGACGGGGTGAGGTCACCCAAGACAGGAAGCTAATGCAAACAAACACTCCTACACTTAACCAAACCCCAGAGGAACATACCGTAGGTCTTATTACTGTGTTCCTTTCATTACAACAAGACAGATACACATGGATTCTCTGGCCTGAAGCTTAGGGCTACACAACTACAGATGGACTCTTACAAGTCTAGTTCTTGCTCTTGTTCATCACGGAAAACTCGCATGGAGCCTTCTACATTTAACAATCTACATTTTGGTCAGGCTAATTCATAGTAGGTATCCACTAGTCTAAAAAATAGGGACCTTGCATTGCACTGTTGACCGAACAAACATTTGAGGTCCCTCTCTCTCTCCCACGGCTGAATGTACTTCAACATGGCCCTTGGGATGAAAACTATGAACTAAGGACACTGAAAAGATTCACAATCATGAATCAAACACATCCAGCAGAGCCTAAATGCGCTGCAGCGGTGCGTTCTGGGATACTATGGGCGGAGCAGGCGTCTTACTCACCGAGCGAGGCGGTGTGTGAGGGTGGTTTTATATAAGAAGGGGTAGGCTGGTTAGCAGAAGGGGGTCAGGGACGAATGAAGGGCAACATGCTCTGGGAGGAAAGACTGTTGGAATTTGTAGGACAGCTGGATCTTGGCCAGTGAGGTAAATGAGGGTTTAGTGTCACTCAAGATGCCAAAGACAAAAAACAAGGCTTGGATAGCTACAGCTGAGTATGGGAGCAACTTATCTGTAATTTTCCCCTGTGGTTACAATAGAAATTGCTTCTACACTTTACAGCAGATGATAACAATAACAGTAGTGCTTTTAATTAAACACTTCAGGCCTTGTTTATCTTCACATCAGCCAGTTCAACATATCTGGGATTTCCTCATATGCAGTCATTCTGGTTCTTCTGCTGCTTTAAAGGCCTCCACAGACCAAATAGAGAAAGACATGGTTTTAATGTGAACATGAAACAACATTTATGACCCGTTCTACTTCTGAAACGAAGGTATTACTGTAGTTAATTATTAGGCTTTGGTAAACAATATACACTACCAGTCAAAAGTTTAGGATCACTTGACAAAAATGTTTCTAATGACCTAAAAAAGCTTTTAAATCTGAAATTACTTTTGTAGACGAAATTTAATTGTGCCAACATATTAATTTCTTTAATTAGAAATTAATAAATTGGACCAAATAATGAATAAAAAGCAGTCAATAAGATTCCAGCATAGATGTGAATTCCTTAAATAACGTTTAAAAAGCTTCCCAGAATAAGACCTCAAAGAAGCCGGATAACAAAATGCCAAGTGTACAACTTCGCAAATTCTAGGCAAAGGGTGACTACTTTGAAGATGCTAAAGTAAAATAGTTCATTTATTCTGGATGTTTTTAGCCACAACATTATTCCCACAGTTACATTTGTGTTATTCAATGGTTTTGATGGGTTTACTATTATTTACTAGTGTACATCTTTGAATAATGACTGCATGTAGGTTGTGCACATACTGTATCCATCATTTATATTACGCTCACTCTGAGATGCAGTTGAGCTGGGTTATGTAATTCTTCAATGCTCTCTATGTCTTGCTCCAGAGGGTTCATTTCCACAATCATTACATTGGAACGGGCCGAATCACTTCCCACCATCAGAGGCTCACTTCATTGAGTTGGTTATGGCCTTCCCACACGGATTCACCAGCTACCAGCTGTCCATCACTGTCTGCGGCTGTCCGGTGAGGATACAGTTTTGCTTGACTCAGTTTTTTTTCCGAGGGACTAAAATCAGTTCTTGTTCGATGTCTCTTAGACTTTAGGTAGACCGTACTATTTACCTTTTGGCCTTAACTTGTAAAGCATACCTGATCACTCAAAAATAATAATTTGCACATCATTTACTTGACAGCCCTTTATTATTTTGTGTCCTCTGTGAAACAAAAAGGAGATTTGTACTTATTTTGTCCCTTTTATCTCTTGGCATTACGAATCTTTAGCCACTTTCATTGTTTAGAGGATAGCTGCACTGACATTGAGAAAAGAAAATGAGCTTTAAAAACACTAGGGTAAAGAAAACGATGACAAGATTTTCATTTTTGGCTGAACTTTTGCTTTTTAATGATGACTTTGTTTCACCATGTGGCTAAATGCTATTTATAAGGTATTTCAGTAAAAGGTTAAAACAAACATTCATCACTGAAAAGGTGAACACGCTCGCCACTGTCATCGGGGCTACGGCACAAAAAAACTATGATCTAAGCACAGCTCATCTTGTCCTCTCGAAAGGGCTCAAGGGTAGGCACTGGATAAACAGGTTCAACCTTTAAGCAAGGTGTGTGGAGACAACCTCTGCTCGGCACTCTTTTAAAGCCAAGATGAGGGATGAGAGACTCCTTAAGTATTCATCAAGGCAGTCTCTCCCCAATGACACATGGCCATAAATGTTTGCTGCATAGAGCACTCCAGACTGCTTAGTCCGGGTGAAGGTCACCCACACGGAAATGTCAAATGTCTCTTCATTGGCATGCCCGAGACCATGGGCTCTTATACCGGAACTCTATCAACGTCTTTTAACACCACTGACACTAATGAGCATTCATTTAATCTTTATTAAAGGTTTCATACCCATGTCATGTTAAGTAGCTTTTACTGTAGGCAGAAATTAGTCTTATTTAAGAAAGGAAAAGAGGTGATTCATGTATATTTGATTTGAAAGATTTCTGTTGTTTTCAGGAGTGCGTGGGTGAGGGAGTTCAGAGTTATTTTAGCAGATTGCAAAGATCAATCTGATTTCTGATGCTTTGCATATATTTGCGTAGGAGAGCAATATCTTTGTTATTTACTGTATAAGCAAAGTCAGAGGTTAGAGGTGGGCTCACCGTTTTGAACGTCCAACACGTGGTGTTTGTCCAGGGTCCATCCTCCCATGTTCGAGGCGTCGAGTTCATAACCCTGAAGAATGGCTGTTCTTTTCTCCCACAGGATCAGATCCAAACAAGACTCGTACTCAAATCCCACAGACACTTGATGGATACAGAGAGAAATTGCAGTTATTCATTTATGCAAATACACTGTATAAATACATTTACATTTGGGCATTTAGCAGACGCTTTTATACAGCGACTTAAAGTGTAAGTTCACCCAAAAATCAACTTTGTGTGATTTTTTACTCACCCACATGACGTTAAACATGTTTAGAGAACTTCCGGCATCTTCAGAGCACAAATAGAAATATTTAGGTGACACCCGAGAGCTTTCCAGGCCTCCGCATAGACATCATGGTGTCAGTTTTTCCAAAGGTCCAGAAAAGTACTAAAGACATCGTTAAATTGGTCCATCCGCGCATAGTGGCTCAGTTGAATTTTTTTGAAGCGACGAGAATGCGGAAAACAAACCAAAATACCGACTTTAATCGATATATTCTCCTCTGTCTTATCAGTGTATGGCGCGCGTCCACGAGAGCACTTCTTCGTCTTCTGCATGTAAACACAGAGTTGCGCTTCTGTGTTGTGAGTCGGAGCGCTGGCATCCAATAGGGGCAAGCCCCATGCGGAGTTCGGCGCACAAACCTGTCTACTTTTGAAGTGCTCTATTCCAAGAAGAAGACAAAGAAGAAGTGCGCTCGTGAACGTGCCCCATACACTGACAAGACAGAGGAGAATATATCCATTAAAGTCGATATTTTGGTTTGTTTTCTGGACCTTGGCAAAAACTGACACCATGATGTCTATGAGGAGGCCTGGAAAGCTCTCGGGTGTCTTTATTTGTGCTCCGAAGCCGCCGGAAGTTCTCTAAACATGTTTAGCGTCACGTGGGCGAGTAAAAAAAATCACACAAAGTTGATTTTTGGATGAACTATCCCTTTAACTGATCAAATACAGACTTTCTGAAAACTCGAAGACTGAATTTAATATTGCATATTTTTTGAATAAAGAAAGTCCTGTATAAAGAGGTTGATTTCACACCGCCCTAAGCCTAATCGATGTGTTTTTTTATAGAGACGTTTACATACATTAAAGCTAGTTTTGTATCTAAAAACTAAACATAGAGAGACTAGTCAATAGTCAGAGTTACAGATTCGACTAGTCATCAACATCAAGACACATGCAGATAAATCACCATATAAACATTGAGCTGATAAACCGCACATTTTCCCAAGGCCTAATCAGATGTCCTACACAATGTCAATTCATCTTTATTGCAGCCTGCCTGAAAACCGCTGCGACTCTATCATAACTTCGGTAAATCTCATAAGCGATCTCTGGGAGCGCAGCGCTTCACCAGGTGCAAATCGTTTTAAATGTATAACTTTTTCAGCCGATCATATTAAGAAAGCGACCTTGTGTCCCCCAGAGAGAATCAATAAGCACACTGCCATTCGTTGGGCGAAAAAATTACCTGCTTAATGCAATTGGCAAACCAAAGCCTGATGAGAAGGTGAAAGCCAATCAATACTCATAAGACCCGGCCTAACCTATTTACAAATTTACACAGTTCACTTTGTGAAGGCGGAAAACATTCTCCGTTTAGTGGAAAAAGTGCCTTTTGTTCCGACATCCTGCGACTTTGCTTCTGTAAGGCTTTGAAAAGCACATCTGGTTTAGCCTGGCCTACCACCCGCCACATCATCGGCTGGAAATAACAAACGGAGGAGCTCATATCAGCAGCCTGGACATCTTTCTTGATGCTTAAGTGAATAACAAAGCCACAGAATCACCCCGACCTTCCTCAAAACAGAACAAGAGACGTGTTCTCTGCGGTTTTGCTGATGGGTAATCATACTAGAAAATACAGTCAGCATAAAAAATGCCAACGTGAAAAAACCCTCAGAGTAACAAATGCTTCCTGTGCCGATGCTGGACTTGAACGTGACTACTGTGTTTTCCATTTACAGTTCGCGTTCGCCTATGTACATTTAAGGAGATGTCCCATAATGCACCTGTCACAGTGGCACGGGCCATTAAGCATGTCTACACTCACGAAGCACATTTTGCTAAATGCCTTTGTGCAATGTAGTAGATACATTATCCCTGTACTCCGTAAATCTATAAGAGCAGAATGATACAAATGGAGGTAAGTGGATGTTTATCAGCTCAGCGACACTTCCTGAATCGATACCGAATACTAGTCATTTTTAGTTTTGACACGTTTACTTTTCTTTTCCTAGACATGACATGCATTAACCACAAAGCCGCTTTGTTTACAAAAGCATGCATGCATACATACCCACTGCTTCTGACAGGCCGTAGACTTTTTGGTTGTATGCGTCTGTTTTGTCCCAGATGAAGGTGTAGGACAGATTGGGTTCCGCGGGGAACCACTTTTGGAAGAGGCGCCCCACCACGGCCACCATCAGGTGCACCTTCATGAGGTTAAAGGGGATAGTGGCTTGAGTCATGGTGACCTTCAGCACCGGCCGGTAGCCTGCCCCCCGCGAGCTCAGGTACATCAGGTTCAGATCGCTCCCTGGAATGGCGGTCTCCTCCTGAAGAACCTGCACATCAAAGAGAGGTGAAGATGAATATAGGAGGGGGAGAGAAGGATTGTGCGATTCATCCTGAGAACATCTGGAAGAGGCATTGGGGCTGAGGAAGAGGCCGGCGATTTTTCTCTCCGCAGGATTAAAGCACATCTGGGCCTGTGTTTGCTTTGACCTCCATTTACTTGACATCTCGGATCTAATGAGGGAGATTTTCACGGGCGGAACGCGTTTATATTTACATCACTGTCGGAGGCTATTACTGTACCACACTCCGCACGCTCAACCACGGCGGACAGGCCGCCACATCTTGAAGTAGCAGAAAGTGGTTTGAATTCCAGACAGCTGGCTAGATTAAACGCAAACGTTCGGTTAGCTCCCCCCGTGCGGAGTCACCAAAGTTCAGAGAATTTGCGCTAATATCTCTCCCTCTTTAGAGATGCCACAAATGGAGCATGCTAGATGAGGAGCAGCTTGGATCAACATAGGGATTCGGCATCACAGCTTCCTCCTCAAGTGCTTAATGAAAAGCCACAGTAGAAAGTCAGTAATCCCCCTGTTTTCCAGCTCCTGGCATTGTCGAGCGTCCTACTGGGAAGGGACATTTACTTTTCTCTAACGCAGAGGACAAAGAGAGCCAGGGGGAATTCCTTTTCTTCTCTGTTCCGGTTTGGATCCCGCTGCACTTTTCCCGGGATCAGTAGAGGGGGCTAGATGGCTTTGGGAGAACCTTTGATATGCGGGTCTATGGCAGTGACAGCACGGAAACTCAAGCAGGTGGGGATTAAAATAAAAGGATCGATAGTTGAGACAAAGGGGTTTAGCATATGCACAATAATATATTCACGCATGTGACTGTTACCCTGTCCGCACTAGAAAACGCACTCGAAAGTGGATACATTTGAAAAGGTCGTTTTCGCGTTGTAGTGTGGATGAGGAAAACAGAGGGGTTTAAAAATGATGACGCAGTGGTTTCGGCTGCTCTCCTGTTTGATAGCATTAATGTCAGTTCATGCATACTTTAGATTGCATTTTAGGAGATGGAATATTTAATTTGGCAGCGCAAAAAATGAATTATAGTCTTGTGTTACCCGCAGAAACATCTCGAAGTTACCTCATTGTCCGTCTATTTAAGAAAGCTGTCTTTGCTAAACATTGCCACAGCATAATAAGGCAGAAAGTAAATAAACGCCTGACAAAAATGATGTCTTTGGTTTTACTCATGCGCAGTACATGGATGTAAGCGTTTTCAAGACGTTTCAGTGTGGACGGGCAGCGTTTGGGAAATGCTTGAAAACGCTAGTGTGGACGAAGAATGTTTTGAAAACAAAATATCAGTTTTCAAATGAAAACGCACTAGTGGAGGCATCCTACAGTATGTGATAGCACGCTTTCGATTTGAAGGAATGCTAATCCTAACAGACAGCATCCACATGTGTGTGTGTGCATTCCCCGCACTCGAAAGTTTACTTAAGGTTGTTCTATAAGCCACAATGCATTCGTGCTATGCTTCTGGCTTCCCCTCTGTGGATTTTGATTACAGAGTCTGAGCTAATAACATGCTTTACTCTGTCTGCTATAAGCTCTTAATAAACGGCACCGCATGCGCTTCCACGTCTTTACGTGTGCAGCACTGTTATTCTTAGCCACGGGGGCAAGGGCCATAAGTGCATATGGCTGCATTAAAGCTAAATATTTTCTCATTTGCCAAATGAAAGGGAAGATGAAAAAGGCTTTGAAAGTTCATTTGATACAGCCCATTAAATGCACAGTAATAAAGACCAGATTTAGTTTAATCACCAAGCTTGTTTTTAATGCTGAGAAAGAAGCTGCTAGGTTTTCTGCAAGAGGCCAAAACACATCAGCAGTCTCTCTTATTACATTTGGAGGTGTTATGCTTTACAGGAGACAACGGTTACGAGACAGAAACAGAGCATTGTGGAAAATCATATATATCTTTCATTCTTTAAACGTCTTGTCTGATTTTCCACTGTCGTGCGGAGGTTTTCTCTGGCTCGCTGTCGGACGGACGTGCAAATGTGCTGGATTCCTCCAGCCAAATAACATTTTTCAGGCCTGCATAACAGCCAAGTGGAAGTAATATGCTTGGCCATTCTGCATCACGGCCGCTAACCGTTACGGGTCCTGGCTGAGGGATGTCTGGTTGCCATTTATGTGTGACGCTTTGGGTTAAAAACGAAAAAGAAACCTCGGAGGCTATTACATCTGGGTTCCAAAAGCCCTATATTAAATGCTAACTTGGTTGGGTCTGATTACCCCTGTTTAGAGTTCTTCTCAAAGCAGACTGTAATTCAAATCAGGACCCATTTACTTTGATGAGTGGGGTTCCACCGAGGGGACAGACGGCCCTGTTGGGAGCGGGGAGAAACATGGGAAGAGGAGTGTGGCCTTTTGGCTGCCGACAATAAGGAAGCAATTTTTCTCCTTTATGTCTCGGAGCAAACTCGTAAGACGGCATATGTGTTGGCCCAGTGTGCTCGCGTTACAGGGGATGCTCTCTCCCACTACATGGCGCAGAAAGGTAAGGATGGAAAAGCCGGGTTATAAAAGAAGGGATCAAATGCACATCTGGACACAAGGCGGGTGGAAGAGAAAAAAAAGAGAGATAGAAACAGACAGGCCAGTGCCAAGATTTTCAAACCTCTCATTTAATAACAACACTAACTTCTAGGAATGGAGATTGTAAGGAATGTAATGATTCTGTAATGTTTTGATTCTCCATAAAGACTGCATTAACAATGTTTTGTACTTTCAAAGAAGAAATATTTGGAGATAAGAAACACGAGTCTTATTGCATTTACTACCCTCAGCAGTCTGTTGCCAAATAAGTTCATTTAGGATTTAAAACCAATATAGATATAAAATATACAGATAACTTAAAAACTATACAAATCAAAAGTAAATGTGATACAATTCTTTAAAAACGTTATTGCCGCATGATGAAAGTGATGGCTTTAGTGTAGCGGTGAATGCTAGGAGATGTAGATTTAAGAGAAACTCTGGTGCCATTAAACAGTGGAGCAGGAAACACTTTGAGACTTTTAGGTAGAATAACTTGACCTAAAGTCAACAGAATCGTTCTGTTCCTGCATATAAAACAAGCAAAACAGATCCGGCTCATGATTCCCAAGCCCACTTTTTACATGCCAGAGTGAATAGAGATTGAGGAATTCAATATTTAAGTTTTCGTTTTGAGGTTTGCTTTAAGACCTTCAAAATTGTTTTGTGCAGACACAAACTAAGCATGCTTTTATATTCCTCTCTTCAAAGATATCTGGGTCTGATGTGGTTCCAGATTTCATTGTTACAGACACGCAAGCGGTGTGGAAGCTTGAGCCATTTTACACAGATTATGTGGATAAGGTCTGTGTGGATTTTTACTATAAACACACAGAAGAATGGTGCGCAAGAGAATCTTGAATTTAAAATACTAACCAATATCACCTCAACATGTGGGGTTTGTTGAGAGCCGTGGTGAATTGTATTTTTTGTGCCAGCGCCACACTGAGATTCAAAACTCGTTTTTTCTTTCTGAATACTGCATTCTGGGTGCAGGTTGAGGGCAGGGAACAGACTGTGTCCTGATGTTTCTTCATTCTATTACGCTTCTCAAAGCCTCCTTCTGTTCTGACTTAAGCTGTGCAGTACTTCATCCCAGACTCTAAACTCTAGCACGTCTAGACTCTATGCAGATTCAAAACTCATATGACACCCTCTTTTTCACAGATAAATAAACGATTTTTGAGCTTTCATTTATTTAACCTTGAACTAGGTTGAACATTCATAAATAGTATTCTGTGTACGATGCTGAATTAACTTATAGGCAGGAAAGGAAATATAGTCTGAAATATTGTGGAACATGTATGAGATAATGAATTTTTATATTTATTTAATTTATATAGTTACAAGAATACAGGGCATTATCAGGCAAGGATATTATAGTTCACTGGAATGAAAACTAAAACTATTTAAACATCTGTTAATTTAAATCAAATATCAGCCTAAGTATTATTTGAGAGACTAAATGAAAATGAGAAATGTCTCAGCAATAAATAAGTAATGAATAGTTTAGGGTTTGCACAATTATTATTATTATTTTTTTTTAAGATTTATTTTTGTCTTTACTTATAGTACAGTAACAATGAGAGGACAGGAAACGAAGTGGGTGAGGGGGAGATCGGGAAAGGACCACGAGCCGGGACTCGAACTCGGGTCGCCCGGAGCGCAACAGCGCCATATGTCGGAGCACTAACCACAAGGCTATCGGCTCCGACAAGCACAATTATTTTTAATATCTATATTAACTAAATGTAATTTGTATTTTTAACTAAATTATTATTATTTAAAGTAACTAAATATATTCATAATTTTTACCTAAAAATAATAATAAACAAAAACTAAAATGAAACTGAAATAAAAATAAATGTAACTTATATGGCAATAATCAATGACATAAGCACAAACAAAATTACAAAATATTCAACTAAAATTTACATGAAAACTACTGTAAAAATATACAAATAATTAAAAATATTAATACAACTACAAAAAAATGCAAACAACTATAATAAATATTATAAAACTACAAAAAGGTCTTTAGTTCAAATATTTGGAAAAATACTTTGAATATTACAAATTCATTTTATGCTTTTTCAAATAGAAAAGTCTACATAAAGCCGGATCTTTACCTGTGTCTCTGGAATAATGGGGCCATTCTCAGGCGAGGATCTAAAGAAGGTGGAGAGGGGCGTGGCCACGATGAGGGGGCTGGGCCTTATAAAGCCACTTAGGTCACAGCTAGGAATGTCATTTTCCTCTTTCTTCATTACCAGAGTGTCCATCACATAGAAGACGTTCCACGGGATCCATACCGTGCGGAATTGCGTCAGAAACGGAGCCCGCTCAAAGCTCAGTGTCAGTGATGCTCCACCGTTGGCCAGAATGTCAAACCTGCAGAAACGTAACAGTGAATGACTTACGGAAATAACATACAATACATTTAGGGGGGTATTTAAAAAGAATGAACTGTTCCCACTGATAGCATGAAACTGGATTGTGGGCAGTTAATGAATACGCCACGTTTTTTACTTGAAATACTGTGAAAGTAAATATGTCTCTTTGCCGTTAACACACAATCTGTTTGGGTTAAAGTGTTTGACAATACAGACAGACACGCATAAAAAACTCATTGGCATTTCATGTTCTCCTCATTAGATAAAAGGAATATGCAGGTAATGTACTGCCGAGGTGATAGAGTGAGTAAGTGAGATGAATTAGACATGAGAGCTGATGGCTAAAAGAGCCGATAGCTGGTTTAATTGTCTCTTCCTTTAACCTCACTGATCCCAGAGCAGGCCTCCTCTGAGCCAACGGCTTCTAAGAAGGGCTCTATCCTTCCTGACACAGGGCCCTGCCATGGTGAAAAATGCATGATAATGTGATCGAGCCTTTTTATCATTGCATTTGTGTAAAAGCCAAAACTCTCCCCCGGCTCGCTCTCTCTTTCTCTCCGTCTCTCTCGTTCTAGCCATAAGAGACTTATTAGATAGGAAATGAGTCAGGAACTGGGGGTACTGTCCTACATTCAAATATTCTGCAACGCTGCAGGGGGCAGAAGCAAGATAGGGCAAAAATTATCCACGTCGAAGCGTAAAGATATAGAGCTCGCTCTCATTTATAAAGGCATGCGCACATCTGAGAAGTGCTGGAAGAGAGGATGATGGCGACTGGACCCAAACAGCTGCACGGCTGGTGCTTTGATTCTCTCTCTGAGTAAGTGGATAGGGAAGAGGTGTAGGCATGATTATCCACCGCCGTTTTCGCGGCCCGCCCTGCTGTGGTGTGTTGAAGGGCTGCAACAGCTGGTTGAGCTGGCTAATCTCGGACACACTCCTCCTGAGTCTCCTCCTCCCGCCAGTCCAACCTCTTCTCTCATCACACTTTCTATTAAACATATCTCTCTGGCAGCCTCTTTCAACAACACCTCTTTCTCACTCTCTCTATCTTGGATACACTGCCACGGTCAAGCCTCTTTTCTTTGTGATGTCATGGCGACTCACGCTCTCTTCTTCTACATAAGAGCTTATCAATTCTTAATATGCAAAGTTAAAGGGGAGATTTAATGTGGTTTCATGCATTCCGACTTCTTTACAATGTTAAACGTGATGGCTTATCATGCTTATCACGGTCAACTTGTCAAAGAACGAAAGAACGACATATTACGTAGTATTTCTGTGCTAGATACACTCTCCCAAGGTTCGTATAGGTTTTGGAAAGTTTTTTTCGAACATGAAAACCCGTTACATAACAACTTTTCTTAGTCCCTTATTGGGCAATTCTCCCAGAAAAGCATGCCCACGCGTCAACCGACGAGCGATAGGAAGACCCGCCTACCATCAAGACTGGCGGCGCTGTGGGCCTGCAGCTGCAGCTCGTTACTCTTGCGATAGTGAGAGAAGTTGAGGTGTGTTTGTTTGTTCACGGCATTTCAGTGATGGATGTTAAATCAATGGTGGATATAACGCTGGATTTGCAGATCGTTTGAAACTGATAGATGAAGCGGTCCCAGCGCTAAAAGATACCGGACATGAATCGCACGCGGTAAGTGAAACTCATATGTCTGTGTTTTTTTGCCAATCGGAGTGTACGTGCATATTGTAAACAACACAAACTTGTAGTTAATCAACAGTTATGCAGGGATAATGTGATGATGTATATTGTGTGCTCGTGATTTAGTTCCTCCCCACCGCACACCCCCAGGAGGTCGTATTTTTCCGGAAATAATCTGTATCTAGCTTTTATAAATGTGATCAAACTAAATACTCTTCGAAGATACGAAGTGTGCAATACAACTCTATAGGTACTCAAGATTAATATGAGATTGAAACGGTGCGTTCAATCGGACCTTTAACTAAAAGCAGGTTTTGTAGATTTTTTGCCTGACCAAAAGCGGACGGAGGAACTGTTTGCAAAATCCTTAATTTGGCGGTTTCGCGTAAAGAGGCTAGTCAGGTGCCAATTTAAGTGCAAGGAAATCGTTCAACCAAAAATGAAATGACTTCATTTACTCAACATTTACATTTCCTTTAAAAAACGGAACAGAAAAATGTGTATTTATTTTTAAGTATATCTTGGCTGTTATTTTCCATATAATGACAGTGAATGGGGATGGCAGCTGTCAAGTCTCAAAATGCTAGAGAACCGCACCATTAAAGTATGACAATGGTGGTCCAAACAACTTTTGCGTTATATTCCAAGTCGTCCAAAGCCATACAATAGCTTTGTGCGAGGAACAGACCAAAATTTAAGCCATTATCCTGAAAATCGTCTGAAAATTGCTGTCGCTCTCAAGGCAAACATGGCATATGTGTCACATCAAGTCTGACGTCAAAAAACATCTTTCATGTGGATTTTTATAAGAAATACTTTTCTTTTTTCATTTAGATATTCCTTTAAACACCTGAAATGACTCGGCCATTCAATCAAGACTGTTTTTCTTGCCTATTCCATCATTAATTCAATTGAACTCAATATTCAATTCAATTCAATTGAGCTCTTTTCAAATCAAAACCTAATTTCAATTCCTGTCAGCTCAGCGTTGCTTGATGAGCACGATTGCCTCCCTTCAGCCATTCGCTGCTGACACAAGACAGTCCATGGCGGCGGTTCTAACAGCCTCCACCTCCAACAAAGATGTCTACTTAAAGAGCCGTGCTGCTGCTTACAGTCCCGAGGCCTTCATGATTGCAGTGGCTGCTTAATAACACTGGGATTGGTTTAACGGTATGGGAGAGTGCGGCCCATTGGCTGATTGATTCCCTCCTTGTAAATCCAATGCATTTTAAACAGGCCGTTTGCTAAAGCACTGCTTCCCCGAGCAACGCCTGACATTTTCATGAGACCATCTTGGTAGATAAGACAGCTCGATATTAAACGCACTCACAAAATGTTGTGGCATGGCAAGGGGGTGCGTATTCCACCAAAGCGTTCACGCATTAATGCACACGCTGTTCTATGCAAAAGCAGTCTAAACAAAAGTAAACAGATGGTTTTAGGGACATCTGTACTCTGTGCTGCATTATGACATTCAGCCAACTATTCAAGGACGGAAACTTATATGGAAGTGTGTATAGCGTGTGTGTGTGTGCGTTTTAAACCTACATGCCATCCTGCCGTGTAATGGTGTACCCGTGGTCTGGGTAGTGCATAAAGGACACGTTGACTCCAATCAGGGGTGTACCATCTGCAGTAAGCACCTGCCCTCTGATAATGGACACCAGGCTGCAAAACAAACACACAGAGTTGTTAAGAAAACACACACATACACACTCTATTAATATGATTTATAGCATGACTGAACATGGATTCACCAAGCTTTCACTGCAGTGTTAAAATGTCTAATCCACTGTAAATAACTCGCAAGCACACAGTCTCTTTCTTTTACACACACTCACCCCATGCTTATTTATGTGCCTCTTTTGCCCCCGTCTCTACAGACAGTCATAATTCAAGCCCCTAAAGGCTGCACTGGGATTCTTACAGTATGTCCTTAAATCCCAGTGCAGCTTTTTCTTAGAGGGACTTCATGAGGATCGATGTGACAAAAGCCAGTATGCGAGGGACTGGAACTGTTTTACATTCGTCATTTCCACCAGAAAGTTCCAGGGGAAACATAAACAACCATACAGTACATAATAGACCTATAAACCCTGCATTATCACTTTTTAATGACAGCTTAATGACAAAAATAGGACTGTCAATGTATTGTATTATTTAGTGAGAATAAATATTAAAAGCTCGTAGAGTGGGAATTTTTGTTTGAACAATTCAAGCAGGCAGTTTCGTGTTTTCGCGAATCTGCAGTAAGCCCACCCGCAGCTGAAACTACAACTAGCACAGAATGAGTGAGACGTTATTCACCCAGTACTTGCTTTCCAAAATAGGTGGATGGAATGGAAAGAAATGACACGGGAGTCTTAACTAAACAGTTGAACTACTTGCTCATAGGGTGAGTTGCTGAAAAGCAGCAATACCCAAATACATCTGTCCAAATATATTACGACATGTACTAGGGGTGTCACCGATATTAAAACCATGCTTATTGTGTAACAAATATCTTGTTAATTCTAGACATACAGTATGATAATATTGTTAATAATTGAACACCTGTTTAGCATTTTGCCTTAGAACAACAAAGGTTACAAACTCTCTTTCTCTGATCCGTACACTCAAATTTTAAGTGCGATTTGTTGACCAAAAAGGAGAAAATACAAAACAAACAAATTAAAGATGTAGTTGACTGACAGCATTATTTGTTCATAAAAACATCGAAATGGATATTATGATACATTTTTTTGTTATGGTAAATTATTTTGGCTATGGTAGCCGTGAAGTTATGAAAATCTGACCCATTATGTGGTAAATATACTCGTAAAAAAATGTAAAGTTACAGTAAAAACGAAGAACAACATTTTGTACGTAAAATTATGCTTTTCATGTTTTGTAAATTTGCAGCCTTTTTCTGTAAATTGACAGTTTTTCACCACATGCCAGATGGGATGCCAGAAAATGTTTCTTTTACAGTCTTTTTCTGTTATTTTCAAAAATGTATGTTTTACATTATACGTAGAGCATCTATACAGCAAAAATAACAGCAAAAATTCTGTAAAATTACAGTGCAATTCAAAATCAATAAAATGAATTTTCAATAAAATGAAAGTAATTTAATTTATAAATCAAATCACAGCCCTAAATAAAACATAACATCAATGGAACAAGGATCAGTGTCTGAACTGTTTTGTCTAGAATGTGCAGAAAAGATCTACTCCAGCTGTTAATCGATGGCAGGAAGGCAGAGTCACTTCACCGCAGTGCTGAGGACACCTCGGTGCACTTATTGGCTGATTTTCCAGGTCATTACTGCTTTTCTGGGGGGCTAATCAGCAAAGCAGCAGTGAATCACAGTGTGCCGTCCCCCTCGCTTTGAGCCAGAATGGAGGAAGTGGGGAAATGACCCGCGGGTCACACGCGCAGGTAAACAAACCATAAATAAGCTGCCTGATGTGACCATAACTCAGGAATCCCATTCGCTTTGTGTGAGCTAATAAAACAATAGTGTCCACTGTCAACCGTGACCGTGTTCTAAAAGCACGCTGTAATTCACCCTATTTAGGGCTGTATTTCTCTCTCTTTTGCCCCTAACATCACACAACTACTCGCTCTGCATGTTTTCCACTTGCTCTCATCGCACCATGACGACAAAACTCCTGAGCTACACTATAATGGTCAATGGATTTTATATTGTTGGTGGATTGGAAGGTTGAGCTCATCTCATTAGACCGGCCTCGTTTTTAGGAACATACCCAGCTTCTCTCTCTCACTGCTGGTTCCTGAGAATAACATTGGTGATGTTGCCATTACAAGGATTATAGCTGGATCCAGGTGGACTTCAACCAAAGGTGTTTGGGGTTATAGGGTTTATTGCTAAGAGGTCACACAGATGCGCTTCCCTCTGATGTTTCTCTGAACGGCTGACCCTCTCAATGCTCCAGTTGTGTCTTGTCCAAACCTCGCTGCTTAAAACACTTTCCATTTTGCCAACAAGTAGCATGCAGAAGCTTAAGCT